>NW_027500949.1:0-43889 GCF_021521415.1 Bidens hawaiensis
GTGGCACACGGTGGCAACGCCTGCTGCCACATGTCACCACGTGGCAACACGTCCGCCACGTGTGGCGGCGCCTGCCACGTGTCGACACCTGGTAGGTCTACCCGCTGACTCACCAACCCTATATCGCGGTACGCTATGGTGGAGCCAGGGAGCCCATCTCGTACCGCGATGGGATCCGGTTGTGGCTATAAATAGGGCAGCTACGAGATTTCATTCTCACACCTCAATTACACACTTACTCTCTCTAGCTTTCTCTCACTACCTCGAAGTTCGTGCCAACGATCCATCTCGATAAACGTGCCCCGAAACCTCGTTTTTCGTGCCCGTTACCTCGATTTCCGTGCTGCCCAACTACCCGGTAATTTCCTTAAAGTACGTGCCATCAGTGTCTCGAAAAGCGTGCCAAGTGGAGGGAAGGAGTTTTGCAAGGAAAGAGTGTTGATTGAGCGGTGTTGAAGTGCTGCCCAAGTGTCTAGGGTGTTGCCAAGCCAAGAAAGGTATGCATAATACCCGACCAAAATAATATTAAAATATTGTAAAGGCTTAATGCCTAAGTCGGAATTATACTCGATGAATATAAAAAGAGAAAATAAATAACAAAGAAAAGAAAAAAAAAGAAAATAAATATATATATATATATATATATGAGTATATATATATAAGAATATAATTATTCTTTGTTATAGAATATATTATTTAAGTATTATGAATATGCTTAAATAATAAAAGAAATACGTTTTTTAAAGAAGAAGAAACGTCGTGTTTTTAAATATAAAGTAAAAGTTTATTAAGATTACTTTATAACTATATGTTTTAAAGAAAAAGAAATAATGGACTAAAGGTTCATCGAGATGATAAGACTAAAGGTCTTAAGCCGGATCGTGTATCCGACTAATGAATGTTATACTCGTACTATAGGTGCGAGATAGCGAAGAAAAGACTAACGAACGGTGTTGGAAGCCGATCCCATTGAAAGGTGAATACGCCCCACTTTTACAAACTTGTTTTCAAACAAATAAACATGTTATGTGTAAAACTTTAAATGAGACTACGCGTCTCTAAAAACATTATAAATAAGAGTATAAGCCAGCCCTCAGGCTATGGTATACGTTTGCCTGGATCCTTACATATGTGTAATGCGGTGGGCACATCCGATGGCTCGGATAATTTTGTGTAAAATATGATGGTTTTTGTAAACTATAAACAAGTAAATATTAAACGAGACTTTTGTCTCGTCTTTTGTATTGTAAATATTTATAATATCGATCCTTATGTTTTTATAAAGACTTCCGCTATAACCCGTAACTCTGAATTATTTACAAAAATGATACCAACTATGGTTCACACTCCTAGGCCTAGATTGGGGGTATGACAGGTTGGTATCAGAGCCATCGATCTTAGCGAATTGGGTATCATAAAACAATACCCAAGCTTCGATTCAAGCGTAAGAAATATTTACTTGTTAATGTGAATAGGGATAAGATTGGTTGGTAACCATTTCTTTCCCTCTCTACAATCTATACCACCCAAAAGATGTTTTATGAAGAATTAATGGAATATTATGACAAGGAAATAAGAAGAGCAAAGAAATATTACAAATTCCCACAAGGCATCATGAGCAAGGACTACTTTGAATCATTCTTCAACGAAGAACACAAACAAAACCCCAACCCAAGTCCAATCTACCACCTAGACAACACTCCACATGAAGTATACCAACCCCCAAGGCCTTCAAGCTATCACCCGACAAGCCTTCCGATGTATCAACCTTCCGAGATTCCGACGTATCAACCTTCCGAAATTCCAACTTATCAACCAATGGGAACTCCACCCCAAGCTATGGTTCTGTTGATCCATACATGAAATTTCTCCACGAACTCAAGGGAAAAGCATCATCAAGTTTCCCACCATACCAAGGCGAGATTCCATCCATTGAAGAACAGACCAATGAAATCCGTGAGCAAAATGAAGCAGCCGATGCATTCTTCAATTACCAATCTGATGAAACGGCAACTCCATACCCTGATCCGAAGAACCACTACGATATTGTGATGATGAGTTACCGCAACCCACCTCCAAGGTATGGGTATCCGACTGACATGCCTCCGTCCCAGGAGGAGTATTTGGATCGAGCCTTGCACGAAACTGATGACCTTAGGAAAAAGATTGTTGTGGATGAGAAGAAAAAGAAGAAGATGGGAGACAAGCTTATTCACAAATGCAACAAGCTCACCAAAGTTGTGAAGAAGTTTATGAAAGATTGAGAAAATGAAAATGGTGTGTTTAAGAGATGAAGTTATGTGTGTAATATAGTTTGTATGATATGTGTATCATATGTAATAAGGATAGGATCTATAAGTTTGTTGTAACAATAATATACATATCATTTATGATATGTATATAAATGTGAAATAAATAAATTTGTATATTGAGAAAGAAATGTGTTAAAATTTCAGATAAAAAGAATAAAAGATAAAAATATGTCTCGACAAAGTGATAATCGAGAGGCCTCCTGAAAGGAAGCCGGGAGACTCGAAGTGAAAGGAAAAGGTCCCGAGAAAGAGGAACCAATTCCTGACAAATATCTGAAACAAATCCAACAAATGGTTAAATATGCGGTTAGAGAACAATCAATGTCTAGATCTCAAATAAGACATTCTCAAACAAAACACTCACAATCTGAAAATCTTTCTCGAAAATCTCTTTCCAAACCTCGTACTCGACCTTCACGAGAGGAAGAGAGCGAACATGAATCAAACGCTGATGTAAAGGTTCGTAAAGAATTTAAGAAACTCAAGATATGAGGATGTTCCTTTAAAGACTTTAAGTACTACGGACCGAAAGAATTTCACGGTGACAAGGGAGCCATCAATACTGTAAGGTGGCTTGAAGAGATGGAGACGATTGTTATCACGAGCAAGTGTACGGTGGAAGAAAAGATTCAATACTCCGCCTTGATGTTCAAAGGCGAAGCACCCGAGTGGTGGAACACGCTAATCATGAGTAGAGGAAGGGAAGTGATGTATAGTTTGTCGTGGAACGAGTTCAAGGAGTTGTTGTTGTCCAAGTTCTGTCCGATGCACAAGACAGGCCTGATTAAAACCAAGTTCTTGGCTCACAAGGTTGTTGGAACAAACCTTCGTGAGTATAACACGAAATTTCACGAGTATTGCAGATTAATTCCCCAGCTGGTTACCCCCAGTCCAGCAAAGTTACACGTTATATATGGGGACTACCTCGGGAAATTCGTGACATGGTGAGGTCGCACTTGCCTCAAACCACTGACTCCGCAATGGAGTTAGCAGGATACTTGATGGGCGGAATGATCCGCAACAAAGAGGAAGACAAGAAAGTTGTAACGACATATGACTCCAGGAAAGGTGGAGATACCCGCTTCAAGGGTAAAGATCAACGTATGTTTAGCTCCAATCTCGGCTTTCCTCAATGAAAAATCTGTACGAAATATCATAGAGGTAGATGCGACTTTGCCTCACGAGTCTGTGAATCATGTAACCGACCCGGCCACGCTACGGCCGACTGTTGGAAGAAGAAGATGACCTGCTACAATTGTAAGGAGATGTCCCAAGAATAAGCCCGCAACTGGTGGTGCGGGTGGTAGCGGTCAAAAGAATGAGCCCAAGAAGGGCAATGCAAGGGTCTTCGTCCTAGACACAAAGAAAGCGGCCGACATGCCGGAAACTATCACCGGTACGTTCCTTGTTAACAACGCATATGCTAGAGTCTTGTTTGATTCAGGTGCCAACTTAAGTTTTGTAGATTATAAGTTTTGTAATCTATTAAACAAACCTTTAATCAAACTCAATAAAACTCTAAGCGTCGAGACCGCTAGTGGCGAAACTGTTAAAATCACCGAAGCTTTAGAAAATGGAAAAATCTTATTAGCCGGTTATGTTTTGCCTATTCAATTGTTACCCATGACTCTTGCTGGTTTTGATGTTGTATTGGGTATGGACTTGTTATCCGACAACCATGCTCGTATCCTTTACAATAACAAGACCATCGAACTTCAAGCCCCTGATAAACGAACTATTCAAATTGAAGGGGATAAAGACGCGGGCCGAGTTACCCTAATCTCTATGATAAGGGCTAACAAATGTTTAAATCAAGGATGCTTAGCATTCGTGGCCTACGTCACCAAGGAATCTAAACCCAAAGAACTCAAAAACGTTCCTGTTGTCTCCGATTATGCCGATGTATTTCCTGACGAACTTCCCGGCATTCCTCCAGATCGAGAAGTAGAATTTAGGATCGATCTTATTCCTGGTACTGCTCCGATCGCAATAGCTCCATATCGAATTGCGCCAACCGAGATGAAGGAATTGAAGAAACAATTGGATGAACTTCTCGAGAAAGGTTTCATAAGACCTAGTTCATCACCATGGGGAGCGCCGATACTATTCGTCAAGAAGAAGGACGGATCCATGCGGATGTGCATCGACTACCGAGCTCTCAACAAAGTTACAATCAAGAATCGATATCCACTTCCTTGAATCGACGACCTTTTCGATCAACTTCAAGGTGCTAGCTTCTTTTCAAAAATCGATCTTCGTTCCGGCTATCACCAACTTAAAGTTCAATCCGAAGATATTCCGAAAATAGCCTTTCGAACAAGGTATGGCCATTATGAGTTCACCGTTATGCCATTCGGACTTACTAATGCGCCAGCTGCGTTTATGCACATGATGAACCGAATCTGTAAGCCTTACTTAGATAAATTTGTGATCGATTTCATCGACGATATACTCATTTATTCTAAGTCCAAGGCCAATCACGAAGTCCATTTACGAACTTTACTTGAAATTCTTCGAACCGAGAAGTTGTACGCCAAGTTCTCGAAATGCGAGTTCTGGTTGCACGAGGTGCAATTTCTTGGTCATGTTATCAATGTCAATGGAATTCAAGTGGACCCCGCTAAGATTGAAGCCATCTCTAAGTGCGATATCCCAAAGTCGCCACCTAGATTCGAAGTTTCTTGTGATTGGCCGGCTATTATCAAAGGTTTATTGAAAACTTCTCTCGAATCGCTGTTCCCTTAACTTCTTTAACTCGCAAAAATGTCAAGTATGAATGGGGAGCAAAGCAACAAGAGGCATTCGATATACTTAAAAAAAAGCTTACCCAAGCACCTATACTGGCCTTGCCAGAAGATACCGAAGATTTCGTTGTCTTTAGTGATGTATCTCATTCCGGCTTGGGATGTGTGCTAATGCAACGAAAGAAAGTTATCGCTTACGCCTCTCGTCAACTCAAGGTGCACGAAAAGAACTATACAACTCACGATCTAGAGTTAGGTGCCATAATCTTTGCACTAAAACTATGGAGGCACTATCTCTATGGAGTAAGATTCATCGTGTACACCGATAACAAGAGCTTGAAACACATCTTTGAGCAAAAAGAGCTAAATATGCGCCAACGACGCTGGATGGAAACTTCAAAAACGACTATGACTGCGAAATTGTCTATCACGAAGGTAAGGCCAACGTTGTGGCTGATGCGTTAAGTCGTAAAGAGCACGAAAAGCCAAAAAGAGTCCGAGCGTTAAGGCTAGAACTTCAAATCAATCTTAATGACCAAATCAAATCCGCTCAAATTCAAGCCATTAATGAAAACCAAATCTCTGACGAAAAACGTAACGGCACCATTGACTCGCTGGTCAAAGGTGACGACGGCATATTTAGACTTGGAAATATGATTTGGGTGCCAATCGTTGGGGATTTGCGTGAGAAGATAATGAACAAAGCTCATAAGTCCAAATATACGATGCACCCCGGTAGTGACAAAATGTATCAAAAACTTAAGTCAAACTACTGGTGGAACGGAATGAAGAAGGACATCGCTTCGCATGTTGCGAAATGTCTAACATGTCTGAAAGTCAAGGCTGAGCACCAAAAGCCTTCGGGATTGCTACAGCAACCCGAACTTCCCGTATGGAAGTGGGAGTTAATAACCATGGACTTCATAACCAAACTCCCGAAGACGACTCGACAACATAATGCTATTTGGGTGGTCGTCGATAGATTAAACAAATCCACACACTTTATTCCTATCAACGAATCATACTCAATGGATAGATTAGCGCGTATCTATGTAAACAACATCGTTGCTTTGCATGGAGTACGCTATCTATAATCTCTGATCGAGACAGTCGTTTTACGTCTCACTTTTGGAAAAGCTTCCAACAAGCTCTCGGTACAAAGCTAAACCTTAGCACCGCCTATCATCCACAAACCAATGGGCAAAGCGAAAGGACAATTCAAACGTTGGAAGACATGCTCCGAGCTTGTGTGATTGACTTAGGTGGAAGTTGGGACGACCACTTACCCCTAATGGAATTCTCATATAATAATAGTTATCACTCGAGCATTCAAGCGCACCATTTGAGGCGTTATATGGTCGAAAATGTAGAACGCCTGTGTGCTGGTTTGAAACTGGAGACAATTAATTATCTAGACCCGAAATAGTCTAAGAAACCACCGACAAAGTTCTTCAAATCCGCGAACGACTTAAGACGGCACGTGATTGCCAAAAGAGTTACGCTGATATCCGTCATAAGCCGTTAGAATTTAATGTCGGCGATAAAGTTCTTTTGAAAGTCTCGCCATGGAAAGGCGTAGTCCGATTCGGCAAGAAAGGCAAACTAAGTCCTCGATCCGTTGGACCCTTCGAGGTACTTGAACGAATTGGTACCGTTGCATACAGTTTGCGACTACCCGAGGAAATGCAAGGGATACACGATGTATTCCATGTCTCAAATCTACGAAAATGTCTAATAGACGAATCTCTTTCGATGCCCCTAAAAGATGTTGAAATTAACGAGAACTTAAAATTTATCGAAAGACCAATCCAGATTGAAGATTCGAAAACTAAGAAACTTAAAAGACGAACCTTGAAAATCGTGAAAGTGAAATGGGATTCCCGACGAGGACCCGAGTATACATGGGAACTTGAGTCCGAAATGAGAAAGAAATACCCCCACTTATTCTCGTAAGCAATCTCGAGGACGAGATTTATTTCAAGGTTGGGAGGATGTAACATCACGTAAATTTCGGGCCAAAAATGTCAAGTTTCCAAAATAAAAGGACCAATTCTGCCAATTTCCAAACTCCAGGGGCTAAAATGTAAAATCTGTTTTATTAACCCATTGCGCTACGCGACAGGTCAAGAAAGACACCCATAGCGTACTGTGATGGGGTGTCTGACACACACTGACACGTGTGCCACGTGGCACACTGTGGCAACGCCTGCTGCCACGTGTCAACATGTGGCAACACGTCCACCACGTGTCGCCACGTGCCACGTGTCTACACGTGGCAGGTCTACCCGATGACTCACCAACCCTATATCGCGGTACGCTATGGGGGAGCCAGGGAGCCCATCGCGTACCACGATGGGATCCGGTTGTGGCTATAAATAGGGCAGCTACGGGATTTCATTCTCACACCTCAATTACACACACTTACTCTCTCTCTAGCTTTCTCTCACTACCTCGAAGTTCGTGCCAATGATCCGTCTCGATAAACGTGCCCCGAAACTTCGTTTTTCGTGCCTGTTACCTCGATTTCTGTGCCTCTCCCCGACATCCCTAACAAGAAATAAGTGCTGCCCGACGACCCGGTAATTTCCTTAAAGTACGTGCCATCGGTGACTTGAAAAGCATGCCAAGTGGAGGGAAGGATTTTTGCAAGGAAAGAGTGTTGATTGAGCGGCGTCGAAGTGCTGCCCAAGTGTCTAGGGTGTTGCCAAGCCAAGCAAGGTAGGCATAATACCCGACCAAAATAATATTAAAATATTATAAAGGCTTAACGCCTAAGTCGGAATAATACTCGATGAATATAAAAAGAGAAAATAAATAACAAAGAAAAGAAAGAAAAGAATATATATATATATATATATATATATATATGAGTATACATACATAAGTATATAATTATTCTTTGTTATAGAATATATAATTTAAGTATTATGAATATGCTTAAATAATAAAAGAAATACGTTTCTTAAAGAAGAAGAAACGTCGGGTTTTTAAATATAAACTAAAAGTTTATAAAGATTACTTTATAAATAAATCTTTTAAAGTAAAAGAAATAATGGACTAAAGGTTCATCGAGATGATAAGACTAAAGGTCTTAAGCCGGATCGTGTATCCGACTAATGAATGTTATACTCGTACTATAGGTGCGAGATAGCGAAGAAAAGACTAACGGACGGTGTTGGAAGCCGATCCCATTGAAAGGTGAATACGCCCCACTTTTACAAACTTGTTTTCAAACAAATAAACATGTTATGTGTAAAACTTTACATGAGGCTACGTGTCTCTAAAAACATTATAAATAAGAGTATAAGCCAGCCCTCAAGCTATGGTATACGTTTGCCTGAATCCTTACATATGTGGAATGCGGTGGGCACACCGCACCACGCTTGGTCACGACCTCCAGCCACGATGGGCCGGACCTAAGTTACGTCCGAGTGGGGAATGGCCATGTGTATATTTATGGTACCTAAGTTATGTCATAAACGCTGCGGTGTTTCGCTGAGGTGACCTAGTGCAGAGACTCGAATTTATGATGATTGTTTTAACTTGATTATTCCTAAGCCAAGATGGGCCGAGACCTACGTGTTCTCGAGGGGTAATTAAGTAAAGAAAATATTTTAGCGTCAGCATATTCACCAGCATTCGTTGCTGACGTATTTTAATAACATTTTGCAGGTAACCAAGGTTAGAGCTTGCAAGGCGAAGAAGCTCAAGAATCCAATGGCTCGGATAATTTTGTGTAAATATTAAAATATGATGGTTTTTGTAAACTATAAACAAGTAAATATTAAACGAGACTTTTGTCTCGTCTTTTGTAATGTAAATATTTATAATATCGATCCTTATGTTTTTATAAAGACTTCCGCTATAACCCGTAACTCCGAATTATTTACAAATATGATACCAACTATGGTTCACACTCCTAGGCCTAGATTGGGAGTGTGACAATTACTGCATATATTTTTTATATCCTGATATTTTAAGTGCTTCCATGAATTTGCGATCCTCATCAAAACTTTGTTAAGAAAACCCTTTTGATTGAAAACTTTTCAAGAATCTCATGGATAGACCTTCAGCATTTTCTTTTGCACGGAAATTGAAGAACACCTCTTAAATTGACACTTTATTTCTTATGCTCTGACTATGAATTCTCTTTTGAGTCTACTTTTCTGACTGATGTTCAACCCTCAACATTATTTCCTTATGCTCTAATATAACAAACTCTATCATCATATTTTCTAAAAGATAATCCTATTGTCTCAACTCCTTAAACTTCGTGCTGACTGACCTTCACCGTATTGACACAATTCCGAGTAATCGATCAAATTTCTGCAACAATGTTACCTGTGATGAACACATAAGCGCTCTCTCATTTTGTTTTTCCATTTTCTTTCCTTGGTATGGAACCTTGACATGAAACTTCTTTCACATAAGAAATTGTCTCTACACTTGAAGCATCCTATATCGCACATATGATTACTAAATCCATAATGCAACCAACTGGAAAGAACAACCTCTGTTAGCCGGCGTAAGGCTCTCCATATTTTTTTTTCGAAACCCTCCCTTGCAAAACTAACCAAACTCCTTAAATCTGCAATTCATGAATTGCAAGCATCTGGTAGGAAATGCGATTATTTTTATGGATACGACCCTAGACAAGACACCTAAGCTCAATCCTTCGGGCTAAAGTTATGGAAAAAATTCAGATTATTCTATTATCCTTTAGTTATAGTTCACATTGGCAAAGTAATGATTGATGATAGGAGCCACTTGCAATGTTCTATTAGTGTGGTGGGTAACGTGAGTTAGCTGTGGTACATTGTCACAGCCCCCGACCCCTATACCCCGGGAGGGGAGCCGTGAACATTGATTAGTGGTATCGGTGTTTACTAAATTATTTTGCAGCGGAAAATTTCATCAGAACCGTAGTTAGGAAAAATGACCAGAGTTATAAAAACACCATGCTTATTTTTATGATAAACCGGGAATTTAATCCCTTTTGATACAAACATAAGTTTTATAGGGACACTAATTTACAAAACACGTTTCTTTATTCTGGTGACAAGCCATTTATTTAAGCTTGAAGCCCGCAGTCATCATTCCTTTGTCTCTAACAAGTCACCTGAAACATGTTTAAAATATTTGATCAGCAAGAAATACTGGTGAGTACATTCATTTGAAAATGACACAGTTTACAGTTACAACATTAAGATGTTTTTACATCTGTCTGCTTACAAATTACCGAAAGGTACTTGTCACTCGACCGTATCTATGACTGTTGTCATATTACTTATTGGCTAACACTTGTCCAATAAGTAACGTGTAATAGCCCAGTAGGCAAGTTGTATACAAAACCCCACAATACCAGTAGTAACCATCCCGTCAGTCTACTGAGAATTAATCACTGTAATGTATTTAAAATACTTTAAAAACATATTTGAAATCATTTAGACCATTTTCCATGAGTTTTATAGGTTTTGAAATCATCATGAAAATGTCAGAAAAATAGTTGTCACACGCAAATCTGAGTTGTATAAAACTCGAATGTCTCACCTTGCAAGTTTACAATTAAAGAACACCTCCTGGTATTAAGCACCTAGGATAAACACAATGTAGTATAACTAAGTTAGTATAAAACCAACAATCATAACGATAATCACGAGAGTAGAAATTTTACACGATGGCACAATGTCATACCTTAACAGGCAGAGCTTTCGGATTCGTGTATATTTCTTTTGATCGGATAGGGTATCGTTACGACTCGGTATTATACTATTACTTAATATTATGTATGTGTGTGAAAATAGAGAGAATTCAGAAGTTTTGAGCAAGAAATGAACGTCTCGTTGCCAATCTATTTATAGCAAGTTTTGGACCCCATCGCGGTATGCGATGGCCATAAATAGAAAGTCGTCGCGTACCGAAAATCATCTTATAGCTTCGCCGAGTCAGCCCTAGGCCTATTACGTGGCACGCCACGTGGCAGGCTACGTGTCCTCTGCATAACCTCCACGTCGCGGTACACGATGGGTAATCTAAACCCGTCGCATATCGCGATGGAAGGATTTTTTTTTAATTTTATTTTTCTTAATTCCCAACAAAAATACTAAGGCGGCCCTTAATGCGGCTCTGCGAACGTGCGAAGTGCAAAGTGCGCCATCAAAGCGCCACATTGCGCCCATTGCACTTCGCCCGAGCCCGTGCCCATGCGCGTTCGGGTGCTTCGCACCCTCCGCTAGGACCACTGAGTGTGATATGATTTATAAGAACATTAACATAGAAATTTTCTTTCTTATAAAGAGCTCACTAGTTTGTTAATCTAGCGATGTGGGACAAGAGTTTACAAACCTATTTATACTATGGTGGTACCTTCTCCATTTCTTTCCTCCACCAATGTGGGATGGAATTTTTCTTCTTTCATTTTCTCACTTTCATTTCCTTACTTTCATTTTATGGTTTGTTATAGTCTCCCCTCCTTATTTTGAATCTCGTCCTCGAGATTTGATTGGAATAGGTCTGGGTACTTCCGTTTCATTTCGGATTCCAATTCCCAAGTATATTCTGGTCCACGTTTTGAATCCCACTTCACTTTGACCAGAACTATTCTTTTATGCTTGAGATTCTTGATCTTTCTATCTTTAATTTGCAAGGGTTTCTCAACGAATTTCAACTTTTCATTTACCTTTATATCTTGAAGGGGTACTTCTAGTGTTTTATCAGCTAAACATTTTCTTAAGTTACGTACATGAAATACATCATGTATACCTGACATTTCCTCTGGTAATTCTAGCTGATAGGCTACTGGTTCAATTCGTTTGAGAATTTGAAATGATCCAACAAATCTTGGACTTAACTTTCCACTCTTACCGAATCGGATTACTCCTTTCCATGGAGATACTTTTAGTAGCACTTTGTCTCCAACTTGGAATTCCAATAGTTTGCGTCGATGATCCGCATAACTTTTCTGACGATCTCGTGCGGTCTTTAATCTTTCCTTAACTTGATTTATCTTATCAATGCTCTCCTGTATAATTTCAGGACCAGATAATTGTTTTCCTCCTATTTCTGCTCAACACACTGGAGTTCTGCACCTTCGTCCATAAAGGGCTTCAAATGGGGCAGCATTAATACTTGTATGATAACTGTTATTATAGGAGGATTCTATTAGTGGTAATTGGTCATCCCAATTTCCACCAAAATCTATTACACATGCTCTTAGCATGTCTTCCAATATTTGTATGGTCCTTTCACTTTGACCATCAGTCTGTGGATGGTATGCTGTGCTCAAGTTTAATTTTGTTTCCATAGCTACTTGGAAGCTTTTCCAAAAATGAGAAGTAAAACGGCTATCCCTATCCGATACAATGGATAATGGAACTCCATGTAATGAGACAACTTTGTCTACATACAACTTAGCTAATTGTTCCATTTTGCAAGTTTCCTTCATTGGTATAAAATGAGCTGATTTTGTTAATCTGTCCACAATCAACCAGATTGTGTCATTACCTCTTCTTGTGGTAGGTGATTTGGTAACATAATCCATTGTTATTAATTCCCATTTCCATTCTGGCATTTCTAATTGTTGAAGCAATTCGGATGACTTCTGATGTTCTGCTTTAACTTGTGAACAAGTTAGGCATTTTGAAACATAACTAGTTATGTCATTTTTCATTCCTATCCACCAATAGATTTTCTTCAAATCTTGATACATTTTATCTCTTCCAGGATGCATTTTGTATTTGGAGTTATGGGACTCTTCGAGAATCTTTTCTCGTAATCCTTCTATGATTGGTATCCAGATCCTGTTCCCCATTCGAAGAATTTCATCATTTCCTTTGACAAGTAGATCAGTGGTACCATTTCTTTTCTCATCAGCAATATTATTTTCTTCTATTTCTTGTTTCTGAGCATTCTTTACTCCATCAATTAAATTGATTTGAAGTTCTAACCTTAGAGCTCGCTCTCTTTTAGGTTTCTCATGCTCTTTTCTACTTAATACATCGGCTACTATATTTGTCTTACCTTCACGGTATAGGATTTCACAATCATAATCGCTAAGAATTTCCATCCATCGTCTTTGCCTCATGTTAAGCTCCTCTTGCCCAAAGATATATTTAAAACTTTTTTGATCTGTGAATACAGTAAACTTACTACCATATAGATAGTGTCTCCAAACTTTAGGGCAAAAATTATTGCTCCCAATTCTAAGTCATGTGTTGTGTAATTCTCTTCATACTTCTTTAATTGTCTAGATGCGTAAGCAATAACTTTTTCACGTTGCATTAGTACACATCCCAATCCTGATTTAGAAGCATCACAACAAACTGTGAAATATTCAGTTCCTTCTGGTAGTGCAAGTATCGGGGCATTTGTTAACCTTTGCTTCAAAGTTATAAAAGCTTCTTCTTGCTTAGGTCCCCATTCAAACTTGACATTCTTACATGTTAACTTAGTTAATGGAACTGTTATTCGGGAAAAATTTTGAATGAAGCGTCTATAGTATCCTGCTAATCCGAAGAAACTTCGAATTTCTGTAGGACTTTTAGGAATTTCCTAATTAGTAATTGCTTTTATTTTGGAAGGGTCCACGTGAATACCTTCATGGTTAATCAAGTGTCCTAGAAACTGTACTTCTTGTAACCAAAATTCACACTTTGAGAATTTAGCATAAAGCTTCTCTTTCCTCAATAGTGTCAAAAGTGTATGAAGATGTTTAACATGATCTTCACTAGTTTTGGAATAAATAAGTATATCGTCTATAAAAACGATTACAAATTTATCCAAATATGGTTTACATATTCGGTTCATCATATCCATGAATGCAGCTGGTGCATTGGTTAAACCAAATGGCATGACTGTAAACTCATAATGACCATATCTTGTCCTAAAAGCTGTTTTAGGAACATATTCTTCTTGCACTTTTAATTGATGGTATCTTGAGCATAAATCGATTTTAGAAAAATATCGAGCTCCTTGGAGTTGATCAAATAAATCATCAATTCTCGGTAAAGGATATCGATTCTTAATTGTGACTTTATTCAATTCTCTATAATCGATACACATACGCATCGACCCATCCTTCTTTTTGACAAACAATACTGGTGCTCCCCAGGGTGATGAGCTAGGTCGTATGAAACCTATTTCTAGCAATTCATCTAGTTGCTTCTTTAATTCTAACATCTCTGTTGGCGCTAATCTGTATGGTGCTTTAGCAACTGGCGCTACTCCTGGTATTATATGGATTTTAAATTCAACTTCACGATCAGGCGGTTGTCCAGGTAAATCTTCTGGAAAAAACATCTGGATATTCCGATACTACAGGAATTTCTTTTAGCTCTTTTCCTTTGGCGCTAATGATTACAGAAATCATATATACTACGCCTTGTTTTCTTAGATAGCTTGCCGCTTTCATTACTAATATATACTTTCTAGGCTTGAGCATCTTATCTCCTTGAATTGTAATAATTTCTCATGTTGGCGAGCGAATTTCAACAGAATTTGTATTACAGAAGATTCGAGCATGATTGGCTGCTAACCAGTCCATTCGTAATATAACATCGAAACCAGCCAGATTCATTGGGAGTAAATTTGCTTTAAACTGGTGGCCTAGTAAGTTTATGTTTTCTTCTTTGAGTACTTCATGAATATGAATAGAATTTCCATCTGCCGTCTCTACCGTGCAGACTTGTTGGAGTTTAATTAATGGTTGATTTAAGGCTTGGCAAAACTTCGTGTTTATAAAACTTTGGTTTGCTCCGGAATCAAACAATACTTTAGCGTAAACGTTATTGATAAGGAATGCACCCGCAATGACGTCCAGAATCATTGCTGCTTCTTGTGCAGTAAGCTGAAAGGCTCGTGCATTCTTCTTAGTTCCATCTGTGTTCTTTGCTTTGTTGTCAGGCGCCTTTTTCAGCTTTGGACATTCTGGACGGATGTGGCCAGGTTCTCCGCAGTTGTAGCAAACACGACTTTCCTTTCTTCTACATTCTTCATCCGTATGTCCAGCCATTTTGCAATAATTGCAATATTTAGTTTTCTTAAAAGCGCATCTCCCTGAATGCATTTTTCTGCAAGTTTTACAGAAAGGATGAGCATAAGATTGCCCTGCTCCTTTCTTCTGAAATTCTTGGGAAATCTTTTGGGCTAAATATTTCTTTTTTATTTTCTTCCTGAGTTCGGACTAATCCATCTGTTATGGTATTCTCTAGCTCGACTGTTTCTTCAATAGTCTGAGGTCTAGCTGACTTTACCAGATGACAGATTTCACTTACTAATCCCCAAATATAATGAGAGATTAGTACTGATTCTAGCGAAGCCAAAGCCGGTACCATTCTTACATATTCGAAGAATTTTGTCGTATACTCACGACACTTCACACCCTCCATCTTGTGGTTTAAGAACATAGTAGCAATCTTTTCTCTTTCATGAGGAGGACAAAATTTTCTTTCTACTATTTCTTTAAATTTTTCCCAGGTCATAGTATAGACTATGTGACTTTCTTTTGATTGGAGAATCGTGTTCCACCATTCCATTGCTTCATTAATGAAGAGGTTTGAATCATATATTATTTTATCTTCTTCAGCACATTTACTGATTCTTATTATAGCTTCTGTCTTTTCTAACCAGCATAGTGCTGAAATGGGTCCTTCATTTCCAGAGAATTCGGTTGGTTTACAGGCTAAGAAATCCTTGTCAGTACAACCGTGGACTTTTGACTTTTTGGGTTGTGGGTTGCTATTTCCTCCATTCACGCTATGACTAGCCTCATTGTTAGACTTACGTTTATTACTCTCGGTTTTATGCCTAATTACAGAAACGGGTTGCCTAATAGCATCAGCAATTAAAGGAATTGTTTCAGTGATTTTCTGAGCTATCATGTTTTCAATGGCATTCATATTCAGATGTGTTTCTGGATTATGAATTTCATGGTTATGCTCGTTTTCATGAGTGTGCTCATGTTCACGATTGTGCTCATTTTCGTGATTGTGCTCATTCGACATCTAAATTACATATAAGAAAGGAATTATTAATATCGTAATCAAATAATAGAGTAAGCAAGATACTAATAACACATAAACACATAGGCACAAAATATGTCAAAATCGTCAATCTTTGCGACATTTACTCTTTTTATATATATATCACTATATTTTACATCTACACACTATATATATATGCGTCACTATACACCTTTCTTACATACATACACTCTTTTTTTTTATCAAAGAAATTACGATAATGAATATAAATATTATATATATATAGCTTTATATATAAGGCTCTCGGTCGTAGAACTTCCAGAGTAGGGTCTCCCCAACATCCCTCAGTCTATTGGCGTGATCCACCAACTCTTCCCCAATGTGACGAAGTTTAGTCGTCATCTCCGGTGTCATGTGATGATCGGTTAATTTGTATATGTTTTAGTTCATTTATTGTTTAGCTTTAATTGTTTATTCTAGAACTTTCGGTACTTCATACGTGCTTTTGTATTTCAGGTCATTGATCGTTAAAGATGCTAAATTGGAGACTTGTACGAGCATGGAATGATATCTCGGGAAGATCGGAGCCACTATACAAGTTGGTTGAATGTTATCTCCCAGATCATGATGAGATAGAGGATGAAATTACGAGAACGTGGGCGAAAACGGCGAAGAAAACGGAGTTGAAACGAGAAAGATATGAAGAAAACAAGATTTTGGGAAAGTGTCCCACCGTGGCCCATGGTCAACCCAGCCCAAAATCGGACAGAAGCCACCGTACCGTGGTCTCTGACCCACGGTGAAGCCACCGTGACCCACGGTTGGACCGTGGGCCACGGTCCAGAGTTCGTAACAACATTTTTAAAAGGGTTTTTGGCTGCATTTTGACCTATCTTTCATTCCATCTCATTCTTAGCGGCTGAAGGCGATTAATAGCAGCTCCAAGAGGCGATTTTTACCACCATAGCTCGTGCCAAGACCCTACATATGATTCATATCATATGTATTGAAGACCCAATGATGTCAAGGCTTGGCTAATCTCCTAGAATCGCACCCGGGATGTATAGTTTGTAACCTTTTACAGGTTTTCTCATGTGATTAAGAATACTTATGTTTTGTTATTGATGATTAATATATGATTATTGATATTTAGTATTTCTGTGTGTTCGGTCGGTTTAGGTTTACGTTGGTCTGAACGATCTGTTACCAGTTGCTAGATAATTAGTCATATAACTGTTTGGTTAGATTGAATACGATAAAACATACAATTACCCTTAACTGAGTCACGCTGGCAAGGACTGTTTGATAACCAGTGCCGTGTGTAAAGTAATTGTTGATGTCTAAGGTTTTGTCTGATTAATCAGTTTTCAGTTAATCGTTAATAATCAATCTGTTAGGTTGCTTGAGATACTGTTGGTTGCTTACTTGATTTCCCGGGTGTGATTTGCTTTGTTAACTGTTTGAAATTCGTTTACTTGTTCATTGCTTAGTTCTCTACATTTACTAAAAATTGCTTGTGTGATCAGCACTAAAAACCAGTCACTTCATAATATTAAATCTGTTACACGAATTACATTGACCACATACTCCTTGTGATACGATACCCTACTTGCTCTAACTATTTAGAATAATTAGGTTTTTGATTGACTCAAACGACGGTCATCAAAATGGCGTCGCTGCCGGGGAGTTAGTGCGCTTAGTGTTTTCGTGTTATTTGATTTCTTTGTTTATTTTAGTTTAGTTTAGTAATTTTAATTTTATTTTTTGTTTTTATTTTATTTTTCCATTTTACGCGGGTTGTGTCAGTTGTGCAGATTACAGGTTTATGCGCACCCGCCATTCGGGTCGACAATCTCTGTTAGTTTACGAGCCCGAAATCGAGAGAGTAGCTCGGCAGAACCGAGTACAAAACAGAAACTCACAAATGGAAGAGCAGAACCAGAATCAGAACCAGAACCAAAACGAAAACCAGAACCAGAACAATAACCAAAACCAAGATCCACTTCCACAAACCAACATGTTTCACCCAGAAAACATACCCGATCCACCAAACTTCAATAACCAGAATAACCAAAACAACTCAGCTCATGCCTCCAGAACCCGAAATCAAAACCGAAACCGAAACCTTAACCGAAACCTAAACCTCAACTTTGACCAAGCCGGACCATCCGCTCCAAACAACAACCCAAACCGTCGAGTTCAGATAAAAAATGATGATGTTCGATCGAGTGTTCCGACTGAAGATGAGGATGAGGGTGAAGATAATAATGGAAATGAAGGTTTTCGGGCAGCTGATGATGAGGTAGATCGATGGGTTAGGAGGAATCGGGCGGTTGAGCCCGAGAATGAGGTTGATGAACCAGAGGCTGAGGGTGACAATCAGTATGAAGAAGAAGTGGAAGAGCCGGTAATTCGAAGATGGGTTGAACCCGTTAACAGACACTGAAGGGATCGAGAGAGGGTAAATCGAGCGGAACGGGCCGAGATAGTTCGTGGTATTCCGGTTAACCGGGGTGGTATGGGAAACCCCGGGGGGCAAAGGAGAAATTACATAGCCCCGGCTCATGGTGTTAATAGTCGGTTCAGAACGGCTATCTCAGACGGAGCATCCCCGTTGGTTCCACAGGAACGAGTGCAGGGACATCAAACTTTTAAGTCCCGACCATCTTACATCAACATCGTTCGTCACTTCAACGGGATGGCTTCGGAAGACCCGTGTTCACATTTAACCGATTTTTAGGCTATTTGCGGGTCTATTGGTGATGGTACGTTCAATCAGGATGAAGTCCGGTTGCGGTTATTCCAGTTCTCGTTAAAAGACAAAGCGAAACTGTGGTTTAACTCGTTACCAACACACAGTATCAGAAACTGGGCCGAGATGCAACAAGTCTTCCTAAACGAGTTTTATTCACAGTCGAAGACTACCGAGGCCCGTTCAGACATTCGTCACTTTTCACAGTTACCAGGTGAGTTATTCCATGAAGCTTTTACCAGGTTTAAGGATATGATCAGAAAATCCCCACATCACCAAATCGAACTATGGGAACTGGTAAAGTGCTTTGTTGATGGTTTGACATACGAGGACCGAAAGCATCTTAAGGCCTTGTGTAATGGTCAGTTGTTGAATCAGCCTGAGGAAGATGATTGGGAATTTTTAGAGTTCACGTGTGAAGATTCCAAGGCAGAAGCAGCAGCTGAAAGACGAAGACGTGGTAATTCATCAAGGTTAGTTAAATCAGTTGCGAGTGATTCTGCGAGAATTACTGAGTTGGAACGTGAACTAGATGAGTTGAAAAATGGTAAAAAGAAATAGGTCGGGAAAGTTGGTGTTAAATTCCCGGTTTGTGAAGATTGTGGTGAACTCGGGCATAAGGCAGAAAATTGCCCCGAGTTTTATGATGACGAGGAGGATGAACCCGAGGAAGTTAATTATGCTTACGGGGATTCCAATGGTCAAGGGTTGAATTCAAACACCTATCACCCGGGCATGAGGAATCACCCGAACTTTCGTTACGGGAACGCGTCTACACAGTTGAACCCGAACTTTCAGGGTTCGAGTCAGAACAGATCGCAGGGTAATTACCGCCAGAGCGGTTATCAGCAGGGTTTGAGTAACCAGAATCGGGGGTATAACAGGGACGGTAACCGGGGTGGAAATTTGTCGGGCAATCAGGACCAGCAGAAGGGGTCCTCGGGAAATGCGGATGAGTCGGTGCACTCAAAGTTGGATGCATTGATGAAGTTTATGACAGATCATAAGGCTGAAACGAAGAAACAGTTTGAGTTACATGATAAGTCATCAGGGGCAATGTCAAAGAAAATTGGTCAGCTTGCAGCAGACATGGCAAAGTTGCAAAAGAGTGCAGGTCAACTCCCGAGTGATACTACAGTCAACCCGAACCAACTTGCTCAAGCTCCAAGAAGGGAAACAATGTGCACATCAATACTGTAAGTCTTTTACCTCATTTTGAAATTTCTAGTATTGAAGTGGATTCACCACCACAGTTTGTTGAGGAGGTGGTGGAAGATGTTAGTGGTGAGAGTGATTGTGTCGGTCAAAATGACTCAATTTTCCAAAATGAATCAGAAGCAAAAACATATGAAATGTCTTTTTGCGAAAATTGCACATGTGAAAAATGCTTAAATGGTAAATTGACCAACATGAGAGATGAGGAGGTGGAGAATAATACCACCTCAAGTAAACTCCAAGACCCAGGAGTGCCGCTTTTATCAATTCAAATTGGGAAATTTAAAACTGATCGGGCACTTCTAGATCTTGGAGCATGTGTTAGTATCATGCCCGGTAGTTTATATGATCAATATGAATTTGGCCCATTAGAAAAGGGTAAACACCACCGTGGTGTTGGCAGACCAAACTCATACACTTCCCCGGGGCATGGTGACTAATGTAATGGTTCAAGTGGAGGAATTTTTCTACCCAGTTGACTTTCTTGTACTTGACTATGCTAAACGTGTGAATAATACACAACCACAAGTCATATTGGGTAGACCATTCCTTGCCACAGCACATGCGGTGATTAATTGTGCTAATGGGATATTGGAAATTAAGTGTGGAGATCGTGATAAACGGTTACCATTGTTTGAAAATGCTACTAACCATGTTGTTGACAAGTGTGAATCCTCGAGCAAGGATCACACAAAAGAGAAATGTTTGTGACTGACATGAATGAGCTAAGGAGTAGCATGAAGGATGGAATGAGATGTTGCATGGACTTAGAGATGGTGAGGAAGCAACTACAAGAAAAGGAAAGAAGACGAAAAAGAAAGAGGTAAAGAAACCGCCAGAAGTAAAGGAAAAATGGCAGGATCATGGCGTGCCAAAAGGTTTGGAGGAATCTCTTGAGGAGTGTGCATGTAATGAGAAGGCTGCACGGGGGCAGGCCAAACGCCCACCTTGAATGTCATAAAATTGTCAAAAGGGTGGTATTTGTACATTTTGTATATATATATATATATATATATATATATATTTAGTTTGTATTTTTTATATTACTAATTGTATTTCAAGCGTACCATCATAGCAAAAGCTAAGTGTGGGGATACCGCACCACAAGACCCATAGTGCTTCCATGTTCATTTTGCTGTGGTTAATCCAGGTACTGTATATTATGTTGTAACCGAACTTTGTGGGTGTAGTTCACTATAAACCCTCACGAGACCCCACTCGTCCTCCCGGGCTACCGGGGGTTTTACAGGGCTTGTTGCATACGCTAAATGCAATCATGATTCTTACGAAAGTGAGTTAGGTCTTTTAACGTTTTTAACTAATTTACAAGATTTTTTTTATGAAACGACTTAATTTGGCTCGGTAATTGTTTTAATAAAATTAAAAAGTATTCATTTTCGTAACTCTTAAAAGACCTATGTCTTACACTTGTGAGAAGCTTGCTTCTACACATCTTGAGATTTTGCAGGTTCGATTGTCAGTTTGGTAATTGGATGAGACGAGAGTATAAAAGTGTTATGAGAGTTCATGAGCCGACTGGTCCTTCTCCAGTCACGTTGATATCAGGTGATTCAGTTTCATAATTTAATTTTGTTATTATTTTAAACGTTAAAAGTGTAATTGTATAATTGTTAGTAGAACCGCCACACATGAGCCCCGAAATTTTAAAATTGCTTAATAGTCAAAAAGTCAATTTCAACCCCGTCCCTCAAATGTTCATTAATTGTTTTATCATTTTTAACTTTGAGGACAATGTTAAGTGTTCTTACATTGAGGACAATGTAAACCTCAAGTGTGAGGATGGGGGAAATTTGAAAATTTTAGCCCGATAGTACCTCGAAGAGTGTTCAGAAACCAAAGTTGTTAACTGTCAATTATTGCTATTAATACCAAGTTATAGGTTTCTGGTCATGGTTGGTTTGTCAGCTTCTCATTAGTCTTACTCACAAATGTTTTTAGGAAAATTGGATTTTAATAATCCCAACTTAATGCAGTTGGCCGATAATAATCCCAACTTTGAAAATAGCTGTCACTGATACCAACTTTCACATTATTTGTTTTCATTGAACCTCCGTTAAAAAACTCTTAACGACGTTAAGTTTTTTTCCAAATTTTAAAATGATATTTTAGGGCTTTTGATCGGAATGAGGATACGAGTCGATTGATGTAAAACTTACCATCAAACGGTGGTCCAAACAACTAAAGGATGCTTCAATTCCGATGTTTAAACTTTTAATTAACAAAAATCAAACTGTTTAAAGCGTCATTCGAGTTAAGTTTTATATTAGTTGATTCATATTCTCATTCTGATCAGAAGCACTAAAATATCAATCTGAAATTTGAAAAAAACTTAACGTCGTTAAATTTTTTTAACGAAGGTCCGATGAAAACAAATAGTGTGAAAGTTGGGACCAGTGATAGTTATTTTTAAAGTTGGGATTATTATCGGCCAACTGCACTAAGTTAGGATTATTAAAATCCAATTTTCCATGTTTTTATAACGAGAAGTTGAAAATGGGGTCGTTTAGGCGGGGATAACGAGTCATGGGGACAGGTACACATGTTTATATCATCAACCCTATTCCTCCGGTACGTGTGTGAGTTGAACCAAATATATATAATACACATATAATATATAGTACACACATGTCATTTGAGTGCTTTCACTGATGTTCATAGATTACGGGATCGTAGTTGGCAAAATGCCAAAGTGATAAAGGCAACTAGGTTAAGCCTCGTCTGGATTAGCGTGAGTGTGGGTACTTGGGGGGTTGGGGCCTCATACATTTTACATATGATGATGGTTTATGTGAGGGGCGGGGGGTTGGGTCCCTTAGAAAACCTTTCTTGGACTTATTTTTCAATTGTTTAACCCCCAACATTATGTTACGAGACGATCCGGCTTACTAGGTTTATTTGTACTTGCATTTGTTTTTGTTTTTGTATTTGTAATTTTTCCATTATTAAGCATCACGTTATTATGCTTAAAAAAAGAAAAAAAAATATGAAAAAAAGATGTTTGTTTATATTCAGTTATGTATTCAGTAGTTCATTTATGTAAAAAAAAAGAAAAAAAATATGAAATTAGTATGTATGTTAGTTTGCTTAGTTAGAGGTTTTATAATAAGTCAGTCAGTTTGTATAGTAGTTTTGTTTATTTAGATGTTTTGTAATAAGTCGGGTTGGATCGTTTGAGCTACTTAAATATTTCCCTTCCATACCCTTACACCTGACCCCGTTACAACCCTTTTAAGACCTCTTGATTTGCATTTGTGTCAAAGCAGTTTTATGGATGGATACATGTTTATGAGTGATACTGAGAGCAGAGTGATACTAGCACATCTTTTTCTAGTCCATATATTAAACCGAGATGAGAGATGTTATATTACGAGGGGTATTAGCATGTGTGCCTTAACCGGAAACAAAGTACACCTGTCTGGGCGGCTCTATTGATTTTATTATAGCATTAAACTGAATTTGTGAGATGTCAATCTATAAACAGTGTCAGTCTGGGAAACTGGGTATGACCTTAAACCTTACTAGTATTAATGGCGATAATCTACATACCTATGATGGAGGTTGATGTTTGCTTTAAAGTTTTGCTTGAGGGCAAGCAAAGATAAGTGTGGGGATGTGATGGTCGGTTAATTTGTATATGTTTTAGTTCATTTATGGTTTAGTTTTAATTGTTTATTCTAGAACTTTCGGTACTTCATACGTGCTTTTGTATTTCAGGTCATTGATCGTTAAAGATGCTAAATTGGAGACTTGTACAAGCATGGAATGATATCTCGGGAAGATCGGAGCCACTATACAAGTTGGTTGAAAGTTAGCTCCCAGAGAACGATGAGATAGAGGATGAAATTACGAGAACGTGTGCGAAAACGGCGAAGAAAACGGAGTTGAAACGAGAAAGATATGAAGAAAACAAGATTTTGGGAAAGTGTCCCACCGTGGCCCATGGTCAACCCAGCCCAAAATCGGACAGAAGCCACCGTACCATGGCCTCTGACCCACGGTGAAGCCACCGTGACCCACGGTTGGACCGTGGGACACGGTCCAGTATGGCCCGGCAGCCACCGTGACCCACGGTGGAGACCATGGGCCACGATCCCGAGTTCGTAACATCATTTTTAAAAGGGTTTTTGGCTGCATTTTGACCTATTTCATTCCATCTCATTCTTGGCGGCTGAAGGCGATTAATAGCAGCTCCAAGAGGCGATTTCCACCACCATAGCTCGTGCCAAGACCCTACATATGATTCATATCATATGTATTGAAGACCCAGTGATGTCAAGGCTCGGCTAATCTCCTAGAATCGCACCCGGGATGTATAGTTTGTAACATTTTACAGTTTTTCTCATGTGATTAAGAATTCTTATGTTTTGTTATTGATGATTAATATATGATTATTGATGTTTAGTATTTTTGTGTGTTCTGTCGGTTTAGGTTTACGTTGGTCTGAACGATCTGTTACCAGTTGCTAGATAATTAGTTATATAACTGTTTGGTTAGATTGAATACGATAAAACATACAATTACCCTTAACTGAGTCACGCTGGCAAGGACTGTTTGATAACCAGTGCCGTGTGTAAAGTAATTGTTGATGTCTAAGGTTTTGTCTGATTGATCAGTTTTCAGTTAATCGTTAATAATCAATCTGTTAGGTTGCTTGAGATACTGTTGGTTGCTTACTTGATTTCCCGGGTGTGATTTGCTTTGTTAACTGTTTGAAATTCGTTTACTTGTTCATTGCTTAGTTCTCTACATTTACTAAAAATTGCTTGTGTGATCAGCACTAAAAACCAGTCACTTCATAATATTAAATCTGTTACACGAATTACATTGACCACATACTACTTGTGATACGATACCCTACTTGCTCTAACTATTTCGAATAATTAGGTTTTTGATTGACTCAAACGACGGTCATCATCATGGTGGGGTAGTTTGCGGTTTCAGCTTGGAATGGTGCATAAGGATTTGACATCATTGTTTGATATTGCCAATCATTCGTCCACCATTCTTCCATTTGAGCTTGACTGATAATATCGTCAGGGAGAAGTTTATTATTTGGGTCATTGGGTGGCATATTAGGGTTTCTAGAACTTGCTGCACCCATATCGTTGAATATTGGTTGAAAAATTTCACATTCATCTAGGCATATGCCTAGTCGCTCCTCCATTGGTATTGTTGACATGGGTGGTGGTAAGGTTGGTGGTGGTTCAATTGGTTGTGGTTGAGTTGGTTGTTCGGGTTGTGGTTGAGTTGGTTGTTTGACTATGGTTTTTCTTTTCTTGTTTCTTCAAAACCCCCGTTGCCAGTCCTTGAGCCTTCTTCTTCTTTTAGGCTTTGGTTTTTCTACAGGTAGGGCTTGAAAGATCATAGGTTCAGGTTTTTGTTGACTAGCTTCTCCTTCTTCTATATACGTGGAGTTAACGGATATGTGTTCAAAAGCTTCAACTAGCTCACTCATGCTGTTAATCAAAAACAATAAAACAACGAACTCCAAAAGAAAGTTGTTTTTATTTTCACGTGTGATTAGAATCTTATATGTATGGTTAACACATAGGTTAATGCATGTATTTCCTAACTTTTAATTTTAGGATTAGGTATTATTAAAATACCCATATTGCTTAAACCAGTGGCTCTGATACCACTTCAGCTGTCATAGCCCCCGACCCCTATACCCCTGTAGGGGAGCCGTGAACATTGATTAGTGGTATCGGTGTTTATTAAATTATTTTGCAGCGGAAAATTTCATCAGAACCGTAGTTAGGAAAAATGATTAGAGTTATAAAAACATCATGTTTATTATTATGATAAAACGGGAATTTAATCCCTTTTGATACAAACATAAGTTTTATAGGGTTAAACCCTAATTTGCAAAACTCATTTCTTTATTCTGGTGACAAGCCACTTATTTAAGCTGGAAGCCCGCATGCATCATTCCTTTGTCTCTAACAAGTCACCTGAAACATGTTTAAAATATTTGATCAGCAAGAAATACTGGTGAGTACATTCATTTGAAAATGACACAGTTTACAGTTACAGCATTAAGATGTTTTTACATCTGTCTGCTTACAAATTACCGAAAGGTACTTGTCACTCGACCGTATCTATGACTGTGGTCATATTACTTATTGGCTAACACTTGTCCAATAAGTAACGTGTAATAGCCCAGTAGGCAAGTTGTATACAAAACCCCACAATACCAGTAGTAACAATGCCGTAAGTCTACTGAGATTTAATCACTGTCATGTATTTAAAATACTTTAAAACATATTTGAAATCATTTAGACCATTTGCCATGAGTTTTATAGGTTTTGAAATCATCATGACAATATCGGAAAAATAGTTGTCTCACGCAAATGTGAGTTGTATAAAAACTCGAATGTCTCACCTTGCAAGTTTACAATTAAAGAACACCTCCTGGTATTAAGCACCTAGGATAAACACAATGTAGTATAACTAAGTTAGTATAAAACCAACAATCATAACGATAATCACGAGAGTAGAAATTTTACACGATGGCACAATGTCATACATTAACAGGCAGAGCTTTCGTATTCGTGTATATTTCTTTCGATCGGATAGGGTATCGTTACGACTCGGTATTATACTATTACTTAATATTATGTATGTGTGTGAAAATAGAGAGAATTCAGAAGTTTTGAGCAAGAAATGAACGTCTCGTCGCCAATCTATTTATAGCAAGTTTTGGACCCCATCGCGGTACGCGTTGGCCATATATAGAAAGACGTCGCGTACCGCGAAACATCTTATAGCTTCGCTGAGTCAGCCCTAAGCCTGCTATGTGGCACGCCACGTGGCAGGCTACGTGCCCTCTGCGTAACCTCCACGTCGCGATGGGTAATCTAAACCCGTCGCATATCGCGATGGAAGGATTTTTTTTTTTAATTTTATTTTTCTTAATTCCCAACAAAAATACTAAGGCGGCCCTACGAGCGTGCGAAGTGCAAAGCGCCACATTGCGCCCATCGCACTTCGCCCGAGCCCGAGCCCGTGCGCGTGCGCGTGCGCGTTCGGGTGCGAACGCTAGGACCACTGAGTGTGATATGCCTTATAAGAACATTAACATAGAAATTTTCTTTCTTATAAAGAGCTCACTAGTTTGTTAATTTAGCGATGTGGGACAAGAGTTTACAAACCTATTTATACTATGGTGATACCTTCTCCATTTCTTTCCTCCACCAATGTGGGATGGAATTTTCCTTCTTTCATTTTCTCACTTTCATTTTATGGTTTGTTATATACACTCTATATATAAGCACTAACAGTATGTTGACGGTGGAGACTAGAGCTAGATCATTTCCCGATCTTAGCCCCTTATGCATATTCACTTCCACTTTGACCTTGCAGACCGGTACTCACACCAAAGACCATGAATCTCAAATTTCATAAAGCATCACAAAAATCATTCATGCAAGACATTTCTCAACTTTTAATACTGCCATACGCTTTGGCACTTTTATATAGATAAACTATTGTTACGGTCTCAAACTATCATAATCAAAATTTCTTTTTTTAAACATTCGCAACTCTACCCAAACGATAGCGACACTAATCTATAGACGGGATGCCTACTTGTTTTATTTTGATCATACATATAGACGAGATGTTTACTTGGTTCATTTCGATCATACATATAGACGGCAATTCTACTTAATTTCATTTTGATCACACGTTTAGAATGTGAGTCAATTTATTTACTTAGCGGTATCTATCAATTTTCGGGACGAAAATTCTTTCAACAAGGGGATAATGTGACACCCCGCACTTTCACGTTAACACCGTTAACATAAAATTCGTTATCTTACACGTCATGCATAACATTTACACGGGTAATTAATGAGCCACACACATGAGTCCGTCAGTACGCGTTGGTGATTAATGTGGAATGGTATATGTTAAATAATTCGAATATCAGTGTTATGTGCTAGATGGTTTTATGTGTCACGCGATTCAGTATATAATGCTCGCTTAACATGTTATTATTTATTATATAAAAATAATACATCAAACGTATGTTTATGATATTATCTATGTGAAATTACATGCTAAATGATTATGTACTTGGTTCGTAGCTTGTTGTGTGAAATTTCGATCAATCGCACTAACTTATACGACATCAACTTTTACAAGAGTAACATTTTACAAAATAACAATGAGACTTTGTTTTATTTACCTTTGTTATTATGCTAGTCATAATGATTTGTTATAACCCGACTTGGTGTTAAAAGGTTCGTTTAAAGCTAAAACACATTTTATAAGGACTATTCTTGTAAATATGACTAATTTTAATGTTATAATAAAAAAAATCCAACCGTAATTCCCACCCAAACCATCGACTCTCCTGCTCCCCTCTCACGATTTCAAAAATTCTCCTAACCCTAATTCACCTTTAATTCAATCTCGGTTTATACAATTGGTGGTGTCAATGAGTGATTTCCATATTCCTAACACTAGTTGTTAGCGAGTCAAGTGCATACTTTTGGTTTTGAGGAAAGTCTATTACAAGCGACACCAGGTGAGTTCATGCATTTTCCTTGTTTTCTTATTGAAAACATAAAACTATTTTCGTATACTTGTTTTATGGATTGAAAACACAAAACACTTCTCATTGTTTTCTGGATTGAAAACACAAAATATTTCCTTACTTGTTTTCTGGATTGAAAACACAACATTTGGCTATACTTGTTTTCGAGGAGAAAACATGGATATACTTACATACTGGTTTTCTGGAGGAAAACACAGCGACTTGTTTTGAATTTATGTAGTTTCTTATATATCACAAGCTTATACTAGACGCCCTTATATCACTTAAAGTCCTTACGTTACCTTGAACCGATAGGATGAGATCGCGGGGTTATATGGAGTAGTAATACTGGGTTTGACAAACCCCACCCGGGCTAGTCGCGCTAGCACGGCTGTGATGTCATAAAACGGGTGTTATATTTACCTAACTTTTATACGCCAGTGTTGGTGATAGACCTGGTAAGAAGGCATACATACAGTCAGCTTCGGTTCAAACGTTTTGTCGCTTTTAAATGGGGTAGCTACCCTGGTATATTTGAAAAGTGCCAAATCTATTTATACATACATTACTTATGCTACGTATGCTAAATAAACTACACATACTACTTTTTACTACAACTTATGAATTCACTAACCTCGTGTTGACCCTTGAGTATTTATACTTGCCCAGGTTGCTAGATGTGTTAAGGAATGGTTTGCATTGCATATGTCAGGAGTCACAATTGTTGCATTAACTTTTATGTCACATCGTTTACATTTGATGGGTTGTGCATGTTTGAGCGGTGGTTTATTAATTTTTAACCATTTACTTTACGCTTCCGCAAAACTTTAAACTGTATGATTTGGTTTTTGTTTTCTCGTGTTTGAGTGAGACCTAAATAATATTTTGAATATTTTGAATTGGATGTTTGGTATAACAAAATGAGCTAGATCCTGGTATGTCATATGCCTCGCGATAAAACTCCGTTAGTCTAAATTTGAGGTGTGACAAACACACCCTCCCTCCCTCCCTTTTTTTTTTCCTCGGGTTACTTTTTCACCGAATGAAGGGTGGGAAATGGAGAAATGCAAGAAGAAATTGGGAAAGTAAGGGAAAATGGGAAGAAAATTGATTCGGGATAAACATGAACCCCTTAAAATTGGTGATGGACTAGGTCACCAGCGTTGTATGCGATTGTGAACGTTGGTGGCCTTTTGCTAGCTTTGTTGATAGTTTCAAAAAAAGTTTTCGTTTTAAGCAATTAAAGGTTAAAAACTTTCTTTCTATACTTTCAAGATAAAAAAAATACTATTCCACTGATAGCCATTCCCTTTATGTGTATATTAGATAGGTGTCTGCGTGATGAGACAGAAACATAGACACTGGTAATCATGTAATGCATAATTTTTTTAAAAAAAAGAAAAAAAACTAAAGCAACACTATACTTAAATTAAAGATAACAAAATGCTCGTTTTAATAGTGTATTTTTTAAAAGAAATATTAACAATAAAACAATTATAGTTTTTTAAAAATTATGGAGGAAATCCTTGAACATCTTCTTAAAACACATGTTTTATTATTTGATTATTCTTTTGAGAACAAAAAATGTATTATAACTGCGAGAACAAGATAATGTACGTGTATATTATGTATAAAAGATAACAAATGGTGGAGGTGCACAAAAAACTTGTATCCGGAATGGATCCGAAAAAATTTGGAACCGGTTGTTTTTGTACCCCGGGTACTTTATACCCGTAACCCAATCCAACCCTACCTATAGGGTATCGGGTATGGAAAAGGTATACATTTTAGGGTATCGGGTATGGACAAGGTAGACATTTTTAGCTCAATACCTATACCCGGAACTGTACCAACTAATACCTGAAAATACCCAGATACGGTTACGGCCACCTAGTCATGTCCTGATTCCCTTTTTCTAATACCTGATAAAATAACCAAAATTTTAAAGTATACTTTTACGTTTACTTTACAACTTCCGTATTAATTTTTTTTTAAGTTGCATGTAACAGGTCATATAATATTCACTTGAATCAATTCATGTTGCTGTAATCTAAAAATGAAACTCCATTTGGATTGTACAATAGTAGGTAGTATAGTATAAGAGGGTAAGAGCAAGGCATAAGGCATTATGGTTACCCTTGGGGCCCAAAAAGGTGTACACAACCCATAAACATCTTCTTTAACAATAAGCCCATCACTAACAGAACACCAATTTACCATTTTCAAATCACCGGTTCTCCAACCACCTCTGTAACTCGGGATTGGTTGATTCAATTCGATTCGATCTCCAACCACCGATCAATATCATCATGTCATGGTTGGCTCGATCAATCGCCAACTCCCTCCAAATCGACGACCACGATCCACCCACCACCTCAACCCAATCTAATTCTCAAACCCTAACCGGAGTCCAGGAAGACCTTTCCGAGTTCACCGAATCCTTATCCCGTCAAATCTGGACCGTCGCTTCCTTCCTCTCTCCTCCTCCACCACCACCCTCCGATCGGATTAACGGTGATGATGACGTGTCCAATTCAAATTGTGAGGTTTTAAATTCGAAATTGGATGTGGGTATGGAGTCTGTTGGTGTTACGGATGAAGTGTTGGTGTTTGCTACGAATATAGCCCATCACCCAGAAACCTGGTTGGATTTTCCTTTATCCGAAGAAGAAGAAGAAGAAGAAGATAATGATGGTATTTTTAATATTTAATTGATTTGAATTTTGGGTTTTTTATTAAACCCATTTAAACCTAAGATAAAGATTCTTGATTTCCCCCAAATTTTGATTAAAGCCCATTTAAAATCTAAATTAAGATTCTTGATTTTCCCAAAATTTTGATTAAATCAAGATTCTTTTCCCATTTTCCATCATCACATGATTTTAGTTGAATATTCTTGAAAACATAGATTCATCTGTCATGTAAACACAGTGCTGTACATCGGCAATGCGATTTCACTTAATCGGTCAAAATCGGGCCAAATTGGATTTTGGTTTTAACCCGTTAACTCGAGTTCCTGACACGATCCAAGAACTGATGTGTTAATATTTGAATTTTTGCTCATTGATTTGTTATGTTTACGTTTAAACACGTCTTTGACTATACTATGTGAACTTTGAAGTATTTTTGTGAACGTTTATATGTAATTTTGTTATTAGTATATATATAATTTCGAAAATTTTCATATAGTTTTTTTATAATTACATATAAAATTTCCAATCTGATTAATTGCTAGTCGGTACCTCACCACCTGACTAGCGCCTAGCGATGTTGACAACATTGTCTAAACACATTATTTTCTAGATTTATGTTAAAAATTTAAGTTGCTTATTATAACATTATTATTATATCTGTTTTTTTAGATTTTGAAATGTCTGATACACAATGGAACCACACAACTTTAGTGGAACATCATGTGCCCAGATTAGCTGCTCTCAGAATTGAACTCTGTCCTGTTCACATGAGCGAAAGTTACTTTTGGAAGGTTTACTTTGTTCTACTGCACCCGAGGCTCAATAAACGTGATGCTGATCTTCTATCAACACCCCAAGTAAGTTTAACCTGACGTTTCTTTATTAATAGGCTATAAGCAAAGTTGTGGTTCTTATTAATCCATGTGAGAGACGTTACAAATAGGTTGAAGAATGAAGTTGTTTAAAATGCTAGTAGTCTGTTAAAGCCACAGGTTGTTCATTAACTTTTTAGTACTAGTAGGTTAGTTTAAGCAGGTATTTGAAGCAATATTAAGTAGGGGTGTGCAAGAATTTGAATAACCGAACCCAATAAACCACCGACAGTTTGGTCTTATGTATTTATGAAAACTGATTTTTGATTCACTTTCGTTCTTGCTATTAACCGGAAAAAACCGACATTAAGTAGTTTTAATAAATTTATAAAAAGGTATAGCCCAAAAGTTTTAGGCCCAAATGCGTAATAACCAATTAATCAATAAAAAATTGTAGGCACAAAGTTTAAGGTCCAAATTCATTAGAGTGACTTTCAAATTTCGTCATTTATTATCACCCAAATTACGAAACATGCTCTTTAAAATGGAAAAGTACACTAACTGTTCTTTGTTTTGAAAAGTTATCACGCTTTATTTCATTGCACATTAAGCGTTGTCTGCTAGGCTGATGGTTAAACTGGCTACTACATTGCAGATAGTTGCAGCCCGTACCATGTGGATGAAGGAGTTACAGAATCAAACCAATCCCGAACAAGAACCTTTTGAGTCACACGTGTTGGACCCTCATGAAGATTCCATCACCACTTCATCAGATTCTCCTTCTGCAAACATGTTGGAGAGAACCGTTAATGCTTTTGAACCTGCAACATATAATAATAATAATACAGTTTCAGAAGAACATCCAGATTTGACCAAACAAGACGGGTTAACAAAGGATGCATCAGATCAGAGGGTAGTTTCGTCTTTTACAATACCCGTTGAGGATTTTGGTGATGATGATGACGATTGGATTCATGAGAATTCGGAGTTGGATGGGTATGATGGGCCCGCTGTTGTTGTTGGAGATGAAGAAGACATCTCGTTTAGTGATCTTGAGGATGATGATTGTGTAATCACCCATAAATAGGGTTTCAATTCTGAAACGGGCTCATTAACTCGACTTTTGAATTGGGTCCATTGGGACCCGCATTGTCGATCCAATAAGATGACAGTCGGTCTTCCTGGTTAAAGGGTGAAGGTCTGGTATTTGCAACAAGTGTACAGGAAAACAGTGTGTGGGATTGCAATGGCTCATGATATTGGAGTGCTTTGTTGAAGATTGAGAAAGATGAAATTTTGAATTTTTTTGCTTTTTATTCTTTCTTTTGTTTACTATACTACTTTCTTTTTTTTTCATGAATTCATGAAGAGTTTGGGTTGTTGTACAAAGTTCATGGGAATGAATATTGTTGTAATGGAATTGAACTCAAGTATTATGTGTCCTTTAATGTTATTGTCAATCAAATTGTATCTTTATCTTCATTTCGTATGACAGTATGTTTTGAGTTAAAAGTTTAATGAGTTACACATCTAGTGTAATCTCAATGCTGGCACTATACTAAGAATGCATCAGGCATTATACTAAGAATGCATCATTAGTGCATGAACTAAAAGTACCATTAGTAAATGAAATAGCTTTTTTTAAACCCTCTAATGCATTACTCATTTGTATACCATGTGTTAAAGGACTTTTACCTTACATTTATTTTAAGTTTAAATCACTTTTAATATAGTAATCGAATAAAATAACGTAAATACGTAATGTTTTAATTTAAAAAACTTTAATTTCTATATTCGTTGCACCATTTTTATTTCTTTTATATGATACTCTAATATATGTAAATATAGTTTAATAGCAAAGTGTTTGTTTATTATAATAAGTTAATTAAAAATTTTATAAACAGTTTTATTGAGTGTGAATATAATTTGATTATGAAAAATAAATATAAAAAGTGGCAATGATGTTGAAATGTAAGGATTTGTAGGAGTGTGGAGATAGAAAGTATGTGCGTGCTTTTAAGGATTAGTAACAATCAAATGTAGAAGTTACGAGTCTGTGTATTTGTAGGTGTTTTTATGCCTTAGCAATGGAAATTGTTTAAACTATAATCATCACATGTAATATAATCATCAAATCATACATTATCTCTAGCACATGTAGTGTAATCACCTATGCATACATTATAAGATAAACACATTTTGTGCAATTAGTATTGATCAATTATAGTATCATGTAACATAATGTAGTGTGAAAAAATAAGTGACTACACTAGAGTATAGTTAGTAACATAGAGATCTGAAGAGGTAGGTCCCAGCAGAGCCCAGTTGGACCCGCAAGACTCACCTTGAAAAGGGACGTCTGCGCAGTTGAACCCGCAAGACTCCTTAACGGACGTCTGCGCGGTTAAACCCGCAAGACTTAACTAAAGGGACGTCTGCGCAGAAACCAACTGGATCAGCAGGACCCACCACGCTCAGAGACGTGACGTCCTGACGCGCAGTACGCAAGCTGTTCCCGCAGAAAACGCCTCCCAATGGTTTCCAAGTACTCCGCCTGTTCCCGCAGTTACGGATACCAGCCATCAGGGAAGGCTACCCGCGCAGCATGGCTACACGCACAAGGCTTAACTCTCATAATAATTCAGTAGTCACCTGAAGAAGTAATAAGCAAGCCGGGAACAGTCCCGCACAAAGGCGGGAGGGGGAATACTCCCGCCCAAATGAGCCAGTCCGTACGATACTGAAAGATCTTTTGTACTGTACCTGACGAGGTATGGGCAAAAGATCTGACCAAAGATACGACAGCTCATTGACAACAGTATGGCGAGCAGCATGCTCTTGTACTGTATGTCACTATTAGCCGCTACCTACTCACCAACTCCTGTCATACCACGTGCATAGCCTGTAGTTGGTGGGAAAGGAACAGTACACAGCAGGCCTGGTCACTATCAGCCGCTGCCTACCCACCAACTACCAGCATGGCACGTGCGTAGGCCACAGTTGGTAGAACAGGAATACTATTCAGCCGGCTACACCTCCTTGGAAACCTACCTTCGGCTATAAATACCCCAAATGGTATGATCATCCTATCTCATCATCTTATCATCATATACTATCTCGTATTACATATATACCTGATATCTGCTCTAGCAATCTCTTAATATACATTTATATTCAAGAGCAATCTAGTCTGATTCTCACGCCGGAGGGTGGTCACAAGGAGGAACCCCCCCTTCTCAGTGACGAGCTCACGGTGTCTGTTTTGCAGGTTATCAGAAGAACCATCTTTGCCGGGTCTAACCCCTCGTGGGAAACATCTATCTAACCCCCAGGTTATCCGTAATCTGCCCGGGGTCGGTTAGTGTTTCTTCATTGAAGAGGTAGGTCCCAGCAGAGCCCAGTTGGACCCGCAAGACTCACCTTGAAGACAGACGTCTGCGCAGAAACCAACTGGATCCGCAGGACCCACCATGCTCAGAGACGTGACGTCCTTACGCGCAGTACGCAAGCTGTTCCCGCAGGAAATGCCTCCCAATGGTGAAGTACTCTGCCTGTTCCCGCAGCTGCGGATACAAGCCATCAGGGAAGGCCACCCGCGCAGCAAGGCTACACGCACAAGGCACTTAGCTCTCAATAATTCAGTTGTCACCTGAAGGAATGAGCAAAGCCGGGAACAATCCCGCACAAAAGGCGGGAGGGGGAATACTCCCGCCCAAATAAGCCAGTCCGTACGATACGGGAAGATCTTCTGTACTGTACCTGACGAGGTATGGGCAAAAGATCTGACCAAAGATACGACAGCTCATTGACAACAGTATGGCGAGCAGCATGCTCTTGTACTGTATCACTATTAGCCGCTGCCTACTCACCAACTCCTGTCATACCACGTGCATAGCCGGCACTTGGTGGAAAATGAATAGTACACAGCAGGCCTGGTCAATGTCAGCCGCTGCCTACCCACCAACTACCAGCAGGGCACGTGCGTAGGCCACAGTTGGTAGAACAGGAATACTATTCAGCCGGCTACACCTTCTTGGAAACCTACCTTCGGCTATAAATACCCCAAATGGTATGATCATCCTATCTCATCATCTTATCATCATATACTATCTCGTATTACATATATACCTGATATCTGCTCTAGCAATTTCTTAATATACATTTATATTCAAGAGCAATCTAGTCTGATTCTCACGCCGGAGGGTGGTCACAAGGAGGAACCCCCTCTTCTCAGTGACGAGCTCACGGTGTCTGTTTTGCAGGTTATCAGAAGAACCATCTTTGCCGGGTCTAACCCCTCGTGGGAAACATCTATCTAACCCCCAGGTTATCCGTAATCTGCCCGGGGTCGGTTAGTGTTTCTTCATTGGCGCCATCCGTGGGACTTATGATGTAGTATAGGTTACGATTTACACCAAGCATTTCGATCCAAGCAATGCTAGTCATTGAACTTATGATGCCAACATGAATATTGAGACTACAGAACTTCTTTCAATATGTATATGCAAGCAGATGGCAACACTTAAAATCGTATACAAAACACCAAACACCATCACATTTGTTTTTTTTCCTTGTTTTATTTAATCCATAAAAACCAGAATAGCTTATGCACAAAACTGTCAATAATTTGTATAATTGAACTTAAAATAGTTATGTATTTTTGTACATTATAGAAAGTACCTCATATGATCAAATCCTTATTCGTTTTTTTTTAATTAGTCAGTATAAAGTATAAACGGTTAACCAAAAGCCATAATATACAATTTGAAAATTGCTTAAAAAGACCCTCATGTTTTGTTTATAAAAAAACCATCACGAAACTATACAATAATCCCCTCCCCCTCTTTTAACAATGTTTGGAACTAGTACCGGTACCAAAGTTTTGAGTTTCGGTACTGGTACCCGGTACCGAATCGGTACCAAAGTTTTGAGTTTCGGTACCGCTTGGGTTTTACCATCGCCGGTAACGCTTGTGTTTTACCGGCATGCCCGGCGCAATGCGTAAATCCGTAGTTATTAAACAAATAATAATAATAATAATCTACTTATACTAATAAACAAAAATAATAATGATCATGTGTCCTAACCACATTCAATCTTTTCTAATCTTCATTCTCCTTAATTCAAGCTATCCATGGGTCATGTGTTTAATTTGTATGACCCATTAGTTGTAACTCATATAAAAAAAAGGTATTTAATGTAATTTAAATCACAATAACTTTTACTAACCCATTAAATCTAATTTTACTACAAGATATATAAAGTTTTCCATAATTAAAAAAAAACATATAAACTATAAACCATTGAATATATATAATAAGTTTAAAATCAGATAGTGAATTATTAAATTAGTGAAATAATGATTTACGAACCATTATCGTATAATAGATATTTAGTTACGTGTGTACATCAAATTTCGTTGAATAAATACAATATTTATAATCTTACAATTTGTAAAACACTATTTAACTTACATTTGTATTGATCATATAAAACATCTTTAATATATTTAGGTACCAATAACTGATTTTATGTCATATTGAAACATTATTTCAATATTAAGAAAATGTTTAATTTAATTATGTAACATTTAAAGTGTGTGATAATATTAAAACTAATCTATAAATTCAAAAGAAAACCCCTAAATTACGTATGATTAAATACTTAAATTTCAGTTATTTGACAAACCGCGTGTAATTCACGGGTTCAAAAGCTAGTAATAATAATAAATGTATCTAGAGGTTTGTGTGATACCCATACCATACCCATGAATTGAAGACCATGTGTCGTAGATCTAAACTTCATTCCAACCTGATTATTCACACGGACGGATCGGATGCACACACTCGACGTATGCTTTCTTTCTTTCTTTCTGCTGTCATCATCATTTCTTGGATTCCCAATTTCCCATAATTTCAATCTCCAATCAACCTACAAATTGGAATTGAAATTGAATTAAGGGTTTCTTTCAGGACCAGTTTCTTCAACTCCAAATCAATCAACATGATCGCCGGTGGACCCCAATCACCTTCTCAGTAAGCAAAGCAAATTCAATCTTCTTTCTTTCTTTCTTTTAATATCCAACCCGGACCCAGTTATCTTACTTTCACCCCCCAAAGCTTTGTTTTTAGCAGGATACGTTTTGCTATTCAAAAGAGGACCCGTTTACTCACTTTAGATTAATAATTATTTTGAATCAATTCAAACCTTGGTTGTTTGACACCTTCAAACCCTAATTAATTTGACCCATAATTATCATTTAAGTGTGTGTTTATTTATAGGTTTGCATGATGTAATAATTGCATTAGTCACATTACTCAAACTCATCATTTATATATTTATATTTAGGTATGAGTTGTTGAGTATGGTGAAGAAGCATTCAAATTTAATGGGCAAAACCATGTTAGATGATCCGCAAGACGCTTCCGATGTTGAACTGGACCAGAAGTTTTGGCATGACATTTTGGATTTGTATTTCGTTGGTGGACGGGATGCAAATGAACAACAGGATGATGATCTCTTGTTCTTTGTTAGAAAAATGGTACTATTTTAACCTCCTTCACTCAAATGCTTGCTATAAATTGTTCATATTATCATTCCATTATGCTGCAATTTTTGGTTTCAGAGCTTGCATGGTTATGGATTCAATGATAATCTTGAAGGAGGCTCGCCTTATTTTGTACGCAGGTGGGCTACCAAGGTAAATAATAAAGCAATGATGTTTGATACTTTTTTCTTAGTTTTTAGCAAATGAAAGTAAATAATAAAGCAATGTCTTTTGGACAGTTGGATGATTTGGTTGGAGAGAGCTCGGTTATTGTAGATTGGAGGCGTTCGTTGTACTTGAACTTAATTGCTCACACTTCATATAGTGTAACAGTAGCAATTTGCAGGTGAATTATCACACATTGTGAATATACAAGTATGAAGATTATAAATGAGTTTTAAATACACAATTTTATAAAAAATATGATTTCTTTCAGTTACCAGTCTCTTCAGAATCACCAGAATAATCAAGGAACACCACTATCTCCTATATACAAGGTAACACATGTACCACTTTTTTCATCATATGTATTACTTAAAAAAAAGTTGTTTCTTTGTCTTACAATCTTCAGTTAGAATGTGTGCTTAAGCATGTTTTATCAATGTGTGTTCAGATTGTGAAAACGGTCTATGCGTCTCCAACCCGTGTTAATTTTCACTTGGATACGAGAAAGGTAAATAATATTATCACCTTCCAATTCCATGATGTTTATTATTATTTTCTACTTTACTATATGTTGTAGTTTTGTAGAAATGATGTTGTTTATGTGTCCAGGAAGTTGAAACAAAACCTGCATATCCGGATATCTGTTTTGCAGTTGATGACTTCAATTCCACCTTTGATGCTGTGGTAAGTTGACCCGGTTACGTTTATCTCTAACAGGTCAAAAGGGTAATTAAAATATCAATGTCCATTCAAGGCAGGGACCATTGGTGTGACCTGCTTGAAAACCATTGGACTAAACATGTATTTTCCAAAAATAACGCGTCAAATCCCTGAACCTCTGGGAAAACCACAGGGACCAACCGTGGAATTAATATAAAAAAAAGTAGATTGTAATTGGAATAATGTACTTTATGTAATCATGTTATTGGAGTAGTCACTACCAATGAAGCTCGTTAATAAGTTTGTTTTTGGTGATTTAATACTTTATATTTCACATAACCATTGAAATTTGTATATATTATTTGAATATCTTTCTTTATTTCAGGTTTTGACCGATACAGACCACTGCTTCTGTGTACTTCTAAATGCAGTGGGTGGGGCTGCATTTCCCAGTGAAAACACGCCACAAGATATTGTGGATGCTGCACAAACTAATGAAACTAAGGTATATTCATAAGCTCTTAGTTGGATATCAAGAATGTTACTCTATATTTTCATTTTTTAAATTTTCTTTTAGAATTTGAATGCCAATTCATCATCATCATCATCATTGTACTCAGTTATCCCACCAATAGCAAAGCTATGGTAGGGTCTGAGGAGGGTAAGATGTAGATAGCCTTACCTCTCCCCTTTAGGAATAGAGAGGCTTCTTCCGATGAGACCCCCGGCTCGATAGTAGTTTTGCATCAAGCCTTGGACATAAGGCACATAACACCCAACCATCGGGACACCGCCGATTGGTGCATGTACCCTTGTCTTTTGGCTATCAACGCCACCACATCAATGCCAATTATATATCTTAATTTCAATGTAAATGTGTCTTTTTTTAAATTTTTTTATACTGAGCATGTGCACTAATTTTGTGTATAGTATTAACGAGTTTGTGATTTGTGATCGCAGCTTACTCTGTTCTCAGGATTTGTCAGCTACCATATGGTTCGTGAAGCCTATGATGGTAAATTTTCACTAGTTCTTTAAACAGATCGTGTCAAATGAACTTTTAATTGTGTGTGTGTGTGTATAGGATTCTAAGCAGAACACGATTTTTGGGATAACAGAAAGACCCAAATAAATTATTTATCTTTTCAATCTTAAAGGTGTTTAATATATTAGAAAACGGTTGAAATATCATGTTCGTTCATCTCTCCTGAATCTCAAGTCATGTGTAGCCGTGTAGGTTTGATACTTTAACGTAGACATATGTTGTTATACCGTAAACATTTAAATATTAAAGAAAACATATAAACAAGTTAGTTTGCTGATTTTTTATGTACATACCATACGCAGTTGTATGCAAGACAAAAAAATTATACAAATGTGAACCACTCGATAAAAAAAAGTTAAAAGGTTTAAGTTGTTCCTTTCGTTCTTGCAATAATTTAGTGTTCTGTAATGAACCTCATTGTGTATATATTTTTAATAATATTGTTTAAATGCATCTTCATTTTGCTATATAAGGTCGCCTGATTTAAAAATTTATCTATGCTTTTAATTTTCTTATAGAATATTTGCACACACATTAACAATATGCAATTCTTTCATTGGTGAATATTATAGCCGGGAAGTCTGGATTTGGAAGCCTGCTACCGTTTGGTCAATCAACACGAAAACCCGACAGAATATACATGAAAGGCCCAGGAGGTCGAGGGGAAGTCGAGGTTGCAGTTTCCGGGGTTGTAGGTATATAATTTTCTCCTTTTGACTTGTCAAAATATTGGGATCTTTATAACCTAATCGGCTACTGAAAGTGTCACTATTCTTTCAGATCAGAGCCTAGATGAAACCGGGCCTCACTCGCCCCTACAAGGAGGATTAAAGCTTGGAGCAATGGTTAGAAAAGCTGCATCGGTTGCACAGGTGGCAGCAAAAAACGCGTATGCAGTTGCTTCATCCACACGGAATTCAGATGGCATGGTCCCTCTGAAATGCTGCCTTATGTCAATATCACTACCTTGGGAACATATTGCGTCCGATCTTCTTTTTAAGGTAAAGATTGCAGCCTTTTTGTTGTGTGTGTGTTCGGTGGGGAGGGGGGGGGTATGATATATATTTTTTGACGTGCCTATGATATTTGATATTATACCAGGGAGGTTCGCCGGTGAACTTGTAGGATCGATGGTTGAAAGATGAAGCTCAATTACGATATTATTGGCTTTCACTTTCTTGTTGCCAATGCTGATAAGAATGGAGAGGGGTTCTTGCCCAATGCGTACTTGGAATTTGTATATAGATTGTAATCGTGTTGGGAAGAACATAGGCAATGAAAATGTTTAATCTTTTCAAGGATTGTCGGTTTCCTAGATGTTTAAATTAAATTAGTTGTTAGACAGACAAAGTACTCGTTTTATATTTGTAACTAAAACAAACAGTTTCGGTGCGAGAAGTTCGTAGCAGTGTTGGTTGCTTGCAGGCTGTTATTAATGTAAGAAATTGTCGAAAAGGAATATAAGTTATCGCATAGTGTACCAATCATGCTTTTTGGTGAAGTAATTTGTCTGATTTTGCCCTTGTGTGGAATGTAGAGTTTAAAAGGTAATTTCAGTGTTTAATTGCTTGGTTTGCAATACTTGATATCTTAAAAGCAATGCTGTTATCGAACATCAATACAACATCCTTGTTTCGAAAAGTAATCTGGGTTTTAATGAATTTCTTGAAATCACCAAGCCACCATTAACTTGTTGAAATTGCCGTCCACGTAAACCGGAAGCAATTATAGATGCTGTAACAAAACTTAGTAAGAAACTGACATGGAGGGCGCTTTGAGATGGCCAAGGCAAGATTTGATACACATCTAATATGATTTATTTTGGATTTTACTCATCATCTCATGTTTCCTGTAGATGATAAGTTTTTGATAGGTTCTTCTATATAATGTTATTTGAGGGGTGAGTCCTGCCGCATTGTTGTGGCATTCGATATGTGATAATGTCCATGATAGGGTGTATGATTATAGTGTCTCTCTACACATGACGTTATTTTATCGGATGCGTGTCACGTATGGACTCACACAATCTCATGTGATTGATTTATAGTAGTAGCAAATTATATATATTTCGTTTGGTTACTATTTATTTTCTTTTTTTGTTATTGGTACATCCATGTTAATGCGATTATTTTATTGTATTTTATGTTTTTGTAACGTTATTTTTGTTATTTATATCCTGTTAATTTGACATACTAATTTAGTCATGATTAGGTTTGCTAAATCGTCACATGCTTATATTTCCGTTCAAACTTTTATTATCATGTTCATTTGTTCTCTGTGTAATTATTTAGGCATGCTTTTCTTTTCCATTCATGCACGCCGACGTTGCATGGACATCGGGTATGCAATGAAGAGAGCATATGAATGATTAGAGGACATTTATTTCAATTACTTATCATTAACTATTTGTCTTTATTATAATATCATGTAGTCCTTAACTCCTTATACGTTAACCTTAATTGGGTTAGGGCAAAATCACCTTTTTAGTGTTATTCTGTAATCCAATATTAACGTTTTTAGTGTTATTTTGTCATCCGGTATTTATCATGAAATATTTAGCTCTATGTAGTGATGGATTACTAAATTAATGTTAATTTACGGATCTTGGTATAAAGACTTGTTAGTTTTAATGTTTTATATTATTTTGAAGTGTTATGTAAAATAATTATATAATAAATTCAACGGAAAAGTCAAGGATAATAAAAAAGATTTTTTTTTAAATTTGTTGTAAGAAATAACAGAACCTATTGGTTATAAAATTGTCTTCCTCTCACATAAATGTACTATTTATCAATTGCACTTATTATTTGGCTTTGGCATTCGGTTCCAACACCATGAAGCATCCTTTGAAAATATGGGTCTTTGTATACCTATACTACATCTTTTGTGTAACTAATAGAAAATGCTAAGCGTAGTTCGTGCAACTAATACTACATCTTTTGTATATGACTAGTTATAATAACTAACCGATTGTAGCTGCCACGTGCGTCTTTTATAACTAGGTGACACATTTTTTTGTATATGGCATGTGAATTAACTTCTACTATCACTAAGTACAGCTTTCTATTAATTGAGATAGTGAAAAATGATACCTAACAAGATTTAAAAAAACAATAAACTCGTGCAACCACAACGCACAGGCTTAAAAAACTAATTACAATTTACAAGTGAAATTCAAAGTTTTATAACACCTATGTGTAAAATTAATAATAAAATAAATATCTAACAAATACGATAATAAAGAAGGCATCAAATCAATTAAAATAGTTGTGGTCCTTTAACATAGACCAAGAGGAACCCAAAGTCATAACAACCCAACTACAAACATGCTTCCCACCAACCAAATATTGCATCATAATTCATGCTTACCTCATTCTCACATGCAACATTTTTCAGCCAAAATCA
>NW_027500950.1:0-80887 GCF_021521415.1 Bidens hawaiensis
TTTAAAACCAATTTTCCTAAATTGTATTATATTATTTAAATTAATTAAGTTATTGACATTATAATAATGTGACAAGATGAATAGGTGAAAACTGATTTTTATGGGAGTAAATTGTTTTCGTTAGCTCGTGATAACCGAGTCTTGATGAATGAAGGGTCTGTATGTGATCAGGAGAATAAAAATGTTTTAAGTGTATGAGTAGATTGAATCAATAGATCTTGAAAAAAAATGATTTAGTAAATAAGGAATTGAATAGTTTAATAATAGAATAATAGAATAATGAATAGTTAAATCAAATCATAAATTGGTTCGTATAAAATCAAACAAATAAACAATCAACGAATGTTCTTCGAGGTGTTGAGTTTCCCATGATCTTTCCATGGCATTTTGTTTCCCCAACCTATTAGCATACCAAAACCAAAAAAAATGCATTAGTCGGCCTCCCATGAGCATTACAAGGCAATTTGAATGACCCAACTTAATTAACGAATCAATGAATCAATTGAGTTTGTCGGCCCATGAGCGTTACATGGAGATTTGACCGACCAAACTAAATAACGAATAAACGAACTCAAGCACAAGTTGTTGAAACATCTTGTGTATCACCACGGATGATAATGTTCCAACAAAATATCTCAAAAATAACAAATTGTGCAAATGTACAGTTGGCGTGTCCATGGCGTCCCATGGGTTTTACACCCGACTAGACATTTTAAAAAAACAATAAAACACAATAAAGGGTGTAACCGTTTAGCCGGTTACATTAAACGCTTAAAGTTTCGGTCGCATGAAAATTTCCACTATGGCGGGGAATCTTGTCACACTCCCTAGTTTTAAGTGAAAACGAGCAAAAACAAAGCTAGGAAGTTCACAAGGAAATTTTCGACAATAAAAGACAATCCAATACCATTTAATATAAATATTATAAATTGAGGCATAGCCTCGAAGTTATAAAAATATTTTGAGAATGAGACATAGTCTCGGATAAATAAAACATTTTGAGAGTGAAGCATAGCTTCGGAATTGTGTGTGTATGCGTAACAATACAATAATAAATAATCATTAGATAATTATCTAAGAAAGCTGTAAACAATTAATTTTTGATCACATAAGGCAAATAGATAAGCACGTATAGGGCTCCGAAACATGTGTCTAAGGCAATTTCTAACGACCTATCTTAAACCTTCGGCTCTGATACCAATCTGTCACACCCCAACCTACGGCAGAAATGCCGGGGCGAACTAATTGCTCACAGCTTTTCAAAGGTGACTATCATGCAACATTTAAATGAAAAAAACTATTAATTTAATTAAATTTTCAAGTACAAAATAAAACTTATTAAACAAACAACAATTACAAATTAAATTCTTTATCGTATCATTTCTAACTTGAATTCTTCACTAAGTCTTCACCAACCAGCATTAAATTTCTACGATAACCAACATATGCGTTTAAAATAGAATTTTGTCAACAACACATGTTGAGTGAGCAATACACCAGTTTAGTTATACATATAGTATATATAACAAAATACGTAGATGCAACAAGTCATATGAGAATAACAAATTAAACAAATGAGCAAGTATAACTGAGATTTCGAGAAGCACAAAGGCTATATCGACTGGCGTATGATCATACTATTCTGAGATTATGTTGGACCTCTCCGAATGCGGTTCACGTAAAGCATGTAAGCACATAAACAAGTAAGGTATAAGTTGTTAACACATAAGACAATAGTTGCAGTTTTGAGTATAAGTATATATGAGAAATATAAGTTTTACGCATATGTCCCCAAAACAGTATGAAAACGAGTAAAAAGAGGGGAATGTGGTACTCACCTCAAATAGACGAGCAAAGGTGAAAAGGAATATTAAGAATAATGATTTCGGAAATCACGCGTTGACGATAAAGCCTATAAAGGAAGATAGAATACGGATACGCTAAATTAATAAACTAGATCGATTAAGAAAGCTCGATAATTATTATAATATTTATTATGCTAACATTATATTATTAGTTCGAAGAATCCTTTTAGAAATACATATATATCATAAACATTTTATAGATCAACTAGGTAAATCTTTAGAGGTCACAGATGGTGGAAGAGGTTGGACACTTATTTCAGACCAACAAAATGTAAGTCTATATTATCTTAACTGTCACAATTACATCTATATTCTAACAATTTTAATGTGACGGGGACTGATTAATGTTGTACATTTGGTGTGGAAGAATGCTGAGCACAGAAATTGTGCAAGGCATATTTATGAAAAATGGGAAAAAGGAGTATAAGGGTGAAGAGTATAAGGAGGTTTACTGGAGGGCTTAAAGGGCTTATAATGAAGCTGATTACTATAATGTTATCAAGGATATGAAAGAATTGTCAACTGATGCACTGGATGCTTTCCTCAAACAGAACCCTAAATGTTTTTCAAGGTGTTTTCTTGACACTCAAACAAAGTGTGATATAATAGTTAACAACATGGAAAAAGACCTTTAATGGAACGATTGTTCAAGCTAGATCCAAACACATCATTGACATGTTAGAGGATATAAGGGTGTTTGTTATGAGTAGGCTGACTACAAGGCATACACAAATGTTGAATAAAGATGTGGTTATGTGTCTTAGGGCACAATTAAAGCTTGACAAACAGAAAACTTTGGCACACAAATGTAGAGTATACCCATCATCCCCTACTGTGTTCCAAGTAAGTGATTATGATGATGTTTCAGTAGACTTGGTTAACAAAACATGTACTTGCAGAAGATGGGACTTATCTGGTATACCATGTAAGCATGTTTGTGCAGTGGCAGGTTTTATTGGGAGTAATTCAGAACACTTTGTTCATGAAATTTACCTTAAGGAAAATTACTTGAAGTCTTATGTATTCACAATTTCACCTTTGCCTAGAGCAAAGTATTGGCCATGTGTTGATTATCCTCTTGACACACCTCCAGTCAAAGCTATGCCTGGAAGACCAAAGAAAAATAGAAAGAAAGATCCACATGAAGATCCCAAGAGGCCGGGAAAGTTGACAAAGCATGGAGTTCTGATGAGTTGTAGTTATTGCAAGTCAACACTACATAACGTAAGAACGTGCCGAGAAAAGGGTAAAGGTAAATATAATGTTGAAGATGGTGCTGATAAAAGGCCAATGGGAAGGCCAAAGGGGAGGTCAACCAAAGCTTCTAAAAAGTCAACCAAAGATGGAGAAAAGTCAACACAAGCTTCTCAAAAGTCAACACAAGAAACACAACAATTGTCAGGTTCTAAGATGCCAAGGTTATTACCAAAGGTCATGTTCTATCAATCAAAGAAAAATTCAACCCAACTCACCAATTCAAGTCAACCACAGCAGTCAACTCAACCAACTCAATCAAGTCAACCACAATAGGCAACTCCATCTAGAAGGACAAGAGGAAGCACAAAGGAAAATGTCAAAGGGAAGGTTGCTTAAGGGAATGATGCTTAATGTTTTCTTTTGGACTATTATGCATTTTGTTAAACTTATATTTTGAACAAGTATGTGTGATGGTAACTTATCTTTTGAACAAGTATGTGTGATGGTAAACTTAACATGTGATCAAGTATGCATTATTATGTTTAAATTATTCATGCTATGCTTATTTTGTATGAACTAGTCATGGTTAGTATTAAAATAGTGTTTTATGCATAAGGGTAAAATGGTCACATTACTGATGCAGCTAGTAAAATGCAGAAGGGTGAAATTGTAATATTATTTGTTAACATTGTTCACTGGTGCTGCTGGTTAAAATGTAGAAGGGTAAAATGGTCATGTTTATTTTGTTTGAACTAGTCATGGTTAGTGTCAAAATAGTGATTTATGCATAAGGGTAAAATGGTCATATAACTAGTGCAGCTGGTAAAAGGCAGAGGGTCAAATGCAGAATGGTCAAATGTTTGAATTAGTCATGGTGATATATACAAAAGTCTTTTTTTAGTTGAATTAGTGATGGTTGTGTTTGGTCAAAAAACTATGTCCATGGTCATTTATGCAGAAGTCTTGGCATGTTGCAGACACGAAATGGTCATTTATGCAGACCCAAAATGGTCATAATGTTGCATACACAAAGTGCATAATGCATAAAACACAATCTGAACAATAACAACAACAAACAACAAACATGTTTTTAGTCTATACTACTCAAAAAACATCATTGACTTTTCATTGAATACATTGACAATAACAACAAACAACAAACATTGACAACTACCTTAACAACAAACATTAAAAGATCACACATATAATATCCACCATACTGCTATCATAACAATTATTAAACCTAAAACACTTTGATTCTTCCAATTGTTGTTTTTCAATAACTGTTCTTTCAATTTCTTGTTCTCCTCTTGCAAAAGTAAGTTCTGCAACTTCAAATTTTCCATCTTCATATCTTCAAGGTCTTGTTGTTTTTTGGCACTGCATTTGCATCGTTCATGTGTCTTCAAGAATTCATCAGTATCTTCTTTCCACATGAAGAATTTACAGTCCTCGTTCTACATTAAACATATAAAAAAAACCTAATCAAGTCATCTTTGAAAGTATACTTAAACGGTGTACTTACCGGCCATAAAGGGCACCCATAGAATTCATCCCCATTACGAACACATCTACGTCCAGAAACTCTAGGAATTGCAAGTATGTCATGATTACAGTAGACGTTTCCATCAAAATCAAGCTTAAACCTTTTAGGGTTTTTCTTCCAACGAGATGAAGAGGACGATTGGGAGCTCAATTCCATCAATTTGGTGTTTTAGGGTTAGATTTTGTTCAACAACGTCACCTGATGTTTATAAAGAGACCACAGCCACGTAATCGATCCACGTCAGATGGGTTTTAACAGCTGGATGACCAACTCAGCATAATACTAACGGAGTTATGAATCCGTTAGTCGCGGACTGTTAAAAACAAATAGCTCTTTAGTTGGGACCATCACCAGCCAAATGTAAAGTTGGGCCCGTTATTTGCCAACACATAATAGTTGGGAGTATTTAAAACCAATTTTCCCTCCCTATATTATAAAAGCTCTACTCATAATATGATGAATGGGTTAGCGAATGCTCTAACTCGGTTTTTGGTACCAAAATAAGGTTTTGATTAATGATCAGCTAATAACTAAAATAGAGATATAAAATAGAATCAGAAAAGAAACCATGATATTGGGGCCTAAATACAAGGTAAGTAAATCAAGAATATATTTAAAATCATATAATCTCTCTTAGTTGGAATGTGTAGGTAACGAACACCGAACTTCACATGTAGATTCTTCGGGTGCAATGATTCGAGATGTTTAAGAGCATATATCCACAATATGAGGCTTGTTATTTTTATCATGATTTTTTTTATTGAAGATCGTCGTTAACTAATACAAAATTCTAATATCTTATGTAGCTAGGATAAATAAGGCATCGTATCTACAAAAGGCATGTTTTATTCGACTATTGTTTAATTTACCTAATTTATACTAAATTTCAATAAATTAAATGATTCATACCTAACATTCAAACCTCTTGTCCGGAATCTAAAAAATTCCCAGGAATTAGAATCTAATATATAAATCGAAATTGTTTCTTCTTTCAAATACCTCTTTATACCTATTTCCAAGAAACACATAAAACTAGAGGTCGGAATCAGTTACGAGGATGAGAAGCAAGCACTCAAATTCTTGTTTACGTTTTGTTACTAAGTTGCAAGACTTGATTGCTATTAATAATGTTTATTAAGAGTACAAAAATGTACTTTATCATGATTGTTCCACTGACCTAGAACATTGTCCATGTCACATCAAACGAATACAAATCATATCCTTAAAATTAATAAACGCTAAAATGCTTATATATGCATGTTTGTTTGCATCTGAATGGCTTCATTTAAAGCATGATATCTTAACCGGTAAGGCTTTAGGGAGTTTGGCTGAGTTAAACACTATTTGTAAGTGGTTTCATTCACCTTTAAATGATTTAGCTCCAAAATCTTGTTGAATGATTAAGAGACAAGTACACCCTTTACTCTAATACTCATTCCTTTTATTGTGACACCCGGCTAAAAATTAGCCTAAACCACGACTAATATATTTGTGTTTACGTAAATAAAATAATATAATAAATAAGTGATATTATTTCAGTCCAAAAACTCCAAAAATATTTGAGATATATTTTATTAATTTTGAAAAGGTCCAATTTTGTCGCGTAGCGAACACTGCGTAAAATGACCTCGGGTGACGACTTAGAAACAGATAAAATCCTAAACGTGTTTAAATGGCCTTGAAATATTAAAATTTATATTAGAATATTAGAGATGGTATATAAACTTAATTTTAGAATGTTCGAATCGCGAAAACTAGAAAAATAAGCGTTCGAAAGCTAGTAGAGGACACCGTAAGGACCCGACGCCAAGTTTTTAAGAAAATTAGTTTGTTAGGCTTGTATTATCTATAATTCAATATCGGATCAAACCTGACACAAATTATTAGAAACGAGATTCGTTTGATTAGCTAAAATTCGTTAGACGATAAAACGGAAATTTAATATTATTGTTTAAATACCCACTAACCAACCCAACCCAAAACCGTCCCACCCCTTGTTTCTCTCAAAACCAAAACTTAATCATTATCCTAGGTAAAGACTTGCTGTGTTGGCTTAATCTCCATCACCCACTTGTCCAACCTATACCTTACACTTCACTACAGTATCCCTCTCTTTCTCTCATCATATACGTCACACACACCACTTCACCATCACATTTCAAAATCACACACTCATATTCATAATCAAGATCAAGTAGTGATTGCAATAGAAAGAAGAATAAAGGGAAGGATCATCACACATTCAATAACTCACATTTATCCTAATCTCTAACCCAAACCCAAGTACAAACCCAAGTAAGTAGAGTTATAATATAATTTTAATGATTAAATAGTTTGGATTAGATGATTTTGGATTATAATTGAGATTTAAAGATTGGAAAATATGGTTTTGGATATGTGTGTGTGAATCGTGCATGTGTATATGTGTGCATGTGTGAGCCGTGTGCCCGTGTGTATGCATGTATGTGTGAGGGGAAGCATTAAACCCACATGCATACATACACCTCCAAGTTCATATTTTTATTACTTTGATTAGAATCTTTGATGGAATTATTTGATTATTTTGGATGAAATTTGAAGATTGTTAAGTTTGCTAGATTACTAAATAAGGAAACTTTAATTAGTTAATTTTTAATATTGAAAATAGATGATCATTACAATTATGAATCTTGGATATTAGATACTTGAAATGGATGATTGATTGTTAGGAAGTTTGTTAGAAAATCCATGGAATGATAATTTGTTAGTCCTCAAAATGATCATTTCTAAATTAGGAAACTTTAATTGTTGTAATTTGAAGATTGATGATCATTGATGCTATTTGACATGGATTGAATGATTAATGAATAGGTTGTATGCTAGAAACTCATATGAACTTGAATTTTGAGTAGTATGATCCAGAACTTGAATGCACATGAATTGCTTTTTAGATACTTACTAGGAAAAGAAACATTAGAAGTTTGAATATTGAAAAATCATAAATCGAATAGAACAATAGGATGCATGAAATTAGATCAAACTATTTGAATTAGATAAACAAAGATTTTCACATAGTAATACTTAGAAAGATGGAATTAGTTAAAATCATCAAAGATTAAAGTTCTATAATAAGAAACTTTTTTATTAAACACTTAGAAAACTTGTAACAAATATACATACATGAACTTGATGATTTAAATGGCTTGTTAATATTGGTTGAAATCTGTATTTTAAGTTAGATTATGATATTTATTCATTTGTAAGATGATAGACTTGATGATTGATATTATCGATAAACTTATATTACCAAGTAGGAACTTGAGAATGAATCAAATGTGTTATTTGGTATTTTGCGAACAAATCTAGAAAAAAAAAGGATAAATTATAAGTTATAATGGGTATATTTAATGCATATGATGATTGGTTTGAAATTGCTAAGTCTAGATTACTTATCGGTAACTTTAACGGTCAAAAAACCGACTTTTAAACCAGAATCAAGGATCCTCCAGAAATCAACATCAGAGGTCTTCGAAGGTCCATGAAGGAGGTATTATCCCCATGCAAACCATTGCCTCTGGTGGACCAACTCCTGTAGCAGACATTTCTTACCTCAGCCACTCTCCTGGAATACCAACCTTCACACAACAAGGAGGTAACATGCATGATCCCATATCCTTAAATGCTAACCGTGGTTCCATGCAATATTCATGTATCAACTATGATATGGCTAAGGAACTGCAGAAACGCAAGGATATGATATCCAGCGTACCAGGGGTAATCCGTCCAATCCCTGAGATACCGGAAGGAAGCCACAAATTATCCATATTTGCTCCACCAATTGTGACACGGAGATCCCGAAACGCTTTCAAACCCCCAACATGAAAGTGTATGATGGGACCACTGATCCTGAAGAGCATGTAGCCCAATACAGGGAAAGGATGAAAATCAACCCGATCCCTGAGAGGCTCAAGGAGGCTTGTATGTGCAAGGGTTTTGGAGCCACACTATCAGGATCTACTTTAAAATGGCTGCTAAGTTTTCCTCCCTTTTCGGTTATTTCTTTCTCACATTTAGTTAACTTATTCAACAGCCAATAATCTTGTAGTAGGAAATTTGAGAAGTTAACTAGTGACTTGTATAGAGTAGTCCAACCTAATGATGAATCCCTTAAGGATTTTGTCACGAGGTTTAGCAGGGAGGCCCTAGAAATCCCAAATCTTGACATGGCTACGGCTGTAGAAGCCTTCAAGATGGGACTAAATATGGGCTCCCCCTTTTATAATGATCTTGTGATGACTCCTTGAAGGTCTTTAGATGAAGTAAGGAACAGAGCACTGAGGTTCATACTGCTGGAAGATGACAAAAGGATCCAAGAACGATTAGGGGCTCAAACGAAGCAATAATCCCCTGATAAGAATAAAGGATCCTCGTTCAGAAACATCAACTCAAAGCCGTACTCCAAATTCAACAATCAGAATGTCTGAGTTGTAGAAGAAGGGGATGATGACAATGAAGACTACCCGAGCATCTCAGATTATTGCTTCTCAGTAGATACCCATGGTTTAATTTGTGCCACGAAGGATCTAGGTGAGAAGGAAAGGTGGCCTCGAAAGAACGAGAGAACAATTTCTTTCAAACACAAATCCAAATGGTGTGCGTTCCATGAAGACTTTGGCCATTTGATGGATGATTGTATTGGCTTAAGGAGGACGATTGGATACCTCCTGAGCAAGGGCCACTTTAAGGAGCTCTAGGGAAGAAAAAAGTCCAGGATCCAGGATCCTGAAGAGGTTCCTCAAAAAGCAACTCTGCCCCCACCAGATGCACAAGTAATAAACTTCGTCTCTGGTGGCTCAGATATATGCGGCACTTCTTTCTCCTCAGCAAAAGATCACGCTAAAGAAACCAAGTTGGAGAATGGAGAACGATCAGTAATATCCACCACTTTGACGACTGACAAAAGGATCTTCTTTGATAAAGAAGATAAATCAAATATCCAGGATCCAAATTATGACGGTTTGATTATCGCCTTATTTATTGCTAACCATTATGTACGCAGGATCCTAGTCGATGGTGGATGCTCAGTCAATATCATCCAACACGACGTACTTCAGAAGATGAATATTCCGGACTCAGAGATCATCTCAAGGACATCAATGTTAGTTGGTTTCAGTGGCGAAACCAAGAAAATATTGGGGGACATCAAGCTCCCAATAAACATCGAAGGGTTAAATTCTTACCAGAAATTTTGTGTTATCGATAACCTATCTTGTTGCAATGTTATTTTGGGCAGGCCTTGGCTTCATGGGATGAAGGCATTGGCCTCTAATTACCATCAATGCATCAAACTACCAACTCCTTGGGGAGTAGTAAGGATAGATGGTGACCAAGTCGAAGCCAAGAATTACTATTCTTCATCCATGAAGCTAGTAGCTAAACAGATGATAGCATAGCATCCACAACAGTATCCTAGGGACATGTTGGATGCTCGGAGAGAGACATAAAGGAAGTATTCTGGGATCCCGAGGATCCAAATGTGAAAGTGTTCCTAGGATCCAGTATCCCTAGTGAGATATAGGAGGATATAATATCCTTCCTAATGCGAAGAAAGTACACGTTTCCCTTCAGACATTTAGACTGACAGGTATTTCAAAGGAAGTAATTACTCACAAGTTAGGCCTTGATTTATCTATTAAACCTGTCCATCAGAAGCGAAGGAAATTCGCTCTTGAGAGGAACGCGATCATACAAGAAGAAGTTGAAAAACTTCTTAAGGCCGGTATGATCAAAGAGGTAAAGTATCCACGATGGTTAGCTAATGTGGTTGTGGTTTCTAAAAAGAATGCAAAGTGGAGGGTGTGTGTCAATTTTACTGATTTAAACAAGGCATGCCCCAAGGTGTTGGAATTACGTATGCCCGAGACACATACTTAAACTAATGTGGCTAACTGTGTTTGATCCAAGTCGGGTCATACCCAATAACAAGCTAGACAACACCAAATGTATTCTTTAATGATTTGATCACTTAAACGAATACCGAACACTACGTGTTTAGAAAATTGGTTTTCTAAACAAACACACTTGAGGATTTAAATAAATTATCTGGATAATTTGTTTATATAAATTAATTATTTAATTGGTTAAGTAATTATGTAAATGCATGTACATTTTATAAAATTAAGTTTTATAAAATGAATGGAGATGGTTTTAAAATGGTTAAAACAAAACAAAAAAAAAAAAAAAAAAAAAATATCAAAACCGGCCACCCCATGTGGGTGGAGGGTTTGGTCCCATCCAATCTTTTGTCCTTTTGTGTTGACCACCTCTTATTTATCTCCATTCACATTACATGCATTCTTGGTCTTGTCCCTTTTGTATTCTCAAGTAATTTTGAAGTTTTCTATACTCTTTTTCTCTCTCAAAACTCACGGCCAAATTGGCCTCAAATTGGGAGTTTTTGTGAGCTTGGAATTGGTGTTCAAATCCTAGCACAAATTGGTGTTGTTGCTACATAAGCTTGGGGTATACAAAGCTTGAGGGTTTCTCCTTTGCAACCTAGCCATTCAAAGTCATCATCTTCTTCATCCACCTACATCTTCTTCTAAAGGTAGAAAAGGTACCATTTACATTTTGTAAGCATATTGTTCTTGTAATATTGATCCTTGTCTTTGGGTTTTAATTTTAACATAATGGTATGTTTATAACTAGATTTAAAATCTAAGCTTCCGTTGCGTTTTCATGTTAAATATGGTTAACTTGAACTTTGATAATCTTATATAAAATCCAACAATGGCATCAAGAGCCGGTTACAAGGACTTATGCTTCTTACATGTTCATAGATTTCGGGTTTTTCATGGGTGAAAAAGGGGTCCGAAATTTGGGTGGATTTTACCCCTCATGGATTTGTAAGATCTTGACATGCATGAAAGATCTTAGGAAACCATTAATAACATTTGGATGTTGAAAATAAATAAAAAAAATAATAATAATAATTTGGGCCGTAGCCTCTTGGGGGGGGGGGGCCGATTTTATTTGGTGATTTTGGGCATTGGTTGCTTAGGTTGCATGCTTAGAACATTTGGTATGTTTGGATGTGTCATAACCGAAACCTAGACCTTGGATGTGTTGATTGTTGTTTGTGTATGTTGATTATGTTTATTATTCAATATGGTTGTAATAATTCATAATCTTAGGCTTGTGTAATTTATTTATTCATAAGTTGGTTTGTAATAAATAGATTAGTTGCATTTTTTTTTTTTTAGAAAAATATGTATTAGGATACATTTTGTAAAAAATTTGAAGATGCAAGAATTGGTGAATTTGGGCCTTGGACCGAAATTTTGGGCTTGTTGGGCCTCACCGGCCCATCATGGGATTCAAGCCCATTAAGCCCATAAATTTCACTCTTGGGCCCAAGAAGACTTTTGGAAGTTTGGAGCCCATTAACAAGCCCAACAAGAACACAACAACTTGGAAAGGATACTTGAAGCATTTGGATACAAGGTCAAGTGGGAGTCAACATTCCATCCTTGTGTCATGTTTTGTCCCTTAGGTGTGACTTATGACCTATACTTGTTTCGGCTAACAAGTATGGTCAAACTTAGCGGTTCTCGGTTATGACTATATTTTGCATGTGTATGCTTGGTTGTTTGTTTTACTTTATGTAATGTGTGGTTGATAGATATTAGGATATCCAAACCGTCACATAGGAACGACAACAAGCATAAAACGGGTTCTAATATATATTTGGTAATATCGCGTCAATTAGTTTATTTAAATGGGTTTATTAAAACTAAGCGATCACTCACCTATAATAAAATTGGTTTTATTATAACTAGAACCTTGAAAATTGGTTTTCAAAATCGCCATATTACTAAATGCATGTTAGGATATGGCATAATGTTTTTCAAACTAGAATATTGGAAAACTTAAAAATCCCTTTTTCATAATAACCAAGGAAACAAGTCTAACACCATCCTTTTGTATGACACTTAACGTATTAGGGAACTTTAAATGGGATAAAGGTCACCTAACCATTTTGAGCAAACTAATATACTTAGGGTAATATTAACATATTTGTGGGATAAAGGTCACCTAACCACTTGTATGTTAATCTTACATATTTATACAAGTAGGACGACTTGAATTGGAAACCATGTGATAAAGGTCACCTAAGCATAGGATCCAATGGTGTTGATGGGATAAACATGCCAACACGAAATAAGGATTTCGAATGGTCCCATACCTCTAGAAGTTGCAAAGGGTTGCAATTGTCAAGATTGACTACCTTGTTAAATCAAATAACGGGATAAAGGTCACCTAACCGAAATTTGATTTATCGTTGGATTCTAGAATTTAATTATTATTTTAAAATTTGGAATAAAAGGGTATTAATAATTAAATTGTTTGTAATACTAAAATAAAACTTTGTTAAATTTTGTAGATGGCCGCTAACAATGCAAACACCTCTACCCATAACACCCGTAACCTATCCTTAAGAACCATCCTTGAAAAGGATCGTCTAAACCATAATAACTTTATGGATTGGTATCGCAACTTGAGAATAGTTCTCAAACAAGAAGAGATATCATATGTCTTAGACGATCCCATTCCCGACGAGCCTAACGTGGAAGATGAGGAGGCGTATAACGATTGGGTCAAGTACACCAAAGATTCGGTGCAAGCCTCTTGCCTCATGTTGGGGACTATGATTCCCGAAATCCAAAAGGATTTCGAGCATCATGGGGCATACGACATGATAACTCAATTGAAGGAAATGTTCCTTCAACAAGCTAGAGCGGAACGTTTCGAAACGGTTCGAGCGTTTCATGCATGTCGTATGGAGGAAACCCAAAGCGTCTCATCTTATGTCCTAAAGATGAAAAGCTACATTGAAAAGCTTCGTAGGTTGAATTGTCCCGTATCTAATGAGTTGGCTACGGATTTGATCCTCAACTCTTTGACCAAAAGGTTTGAAACCTTTGTCATGAATTATAACATGAATGGATGGGACAAAAGCATTGGTGAGCTTCACGCAATGCTAAGAACGGCCGAAGCGGGAATGGGTAAAAGGGTTTTACCCGTTCTAACAATCAATGAAGGAAAAAGGGGACATAACTCCAACCCCAAAGCAAGTGTTGCTAAGGGCAAGGGCCACGTCCAAGGAAAGGGAAAGAGGAAAGCCATCACGCCCATCAAACCGAAGGAAAAAAAGCAAAAGGTTGCGGCGCAAGATCCATGCTTTGAGTGTGGAGAGATAGGTCATTGGAAAAGGAATTGTCCGACCTATCTCAATGCGTTAAAAGATAAGAGGGATGCGGGGCATACCTCAGGTATTATCTTTACTATACATATTGAACTAAATGTTATTTCTTCAAATACATGGGTACTTGATACCGGATGTGGAACTCACATTTGCAATTTGTTGCAGGGGTTCAAAAGAAGTAAACAACTCAACAAAGGGGACATTAGTCTCTTTATGGGCAATGGAGCAAGAGTTGAAGTCCAAGCCCAAGGAGACTACTTGTTAAAGCTTCCAAGTGGTTTGGAAGTAATTTTGAAGAATGTTTTGTATGCTCCTAAGTTAAGGAGAAACATTATTTCCGTGTCCCTTTTAAAACAATGTGGCTTTGATTTTAAATTTATGGATTATGATATTCATGTTTTGATGAATGGCATATTTTATTTTAAAGCTATACCCATGAATGGTATATATGAAATAGATCAAAGTGGTATATCACATAGTAGTTCAATGTATAATGTCAACACCAAGAAACTCAAGAAGGACTTGGGTGATCCCTATCTTTGGCATTGTCGCCTTGGACATATAAGCAAGAATCGCATGCAAACTCTTCGCAAGAGTGGTATTCTAGAAACAAATGAGTATGATTCATTTGATGTATGTGAATCTTGTTTACAAGGCAAAATGACAAAGCAACCCTTTAATAAAACTTTTGAAAGGTCAAAAGAATTATTGGGTATCATACATTCGGATGTATGTGGTCCTTTTAGACCAATGACTAGGAATGGTGAAAGATACTTCATTACCTTTATTGACGATTATAGTCGATATGGTTATGTGTACTTAATGAAACACAAAGATGAAGCTTTTGAAATGTTCAAAGACTTCAAAACTGAAGTAGAAAGACAACTCAAGACCACAATCAAAGTACTTCGTAGTGATAGAGGAGGTGAATACCTAAGTGGTGTTTTTCAAGATCATCTTAAGAGTTGTGGAATTATTTCACAACTTACTCCACCTGGAACACCACAACATAATGGTGTGTCTGAAAGGAGAAATCGTACCCTATTAGATATGGTTCGATCGATGATGGCTAGAAGCACTTTACCTCTATCATTTTGGGGCTATGCTTTACTTTCCGCTGTTCGCATATTGAATATGGCTCCAACCAAGAAAGTGGAGAAGACACCTTTTGAAGTATGGCATGGAAAAGCTCCATCGCTATCATTCTTAAGAGTTTGGGGTTGTGAAGCTTATGTAAAGCAATACACCCCAAACAAATTAGAAGTCCGATCCACTAAGTGTATCTTTATAGGTTATCCTAAAGATGATTTAGGATATTACTTTTACGATCCTAGTGAGCAAAATGTTATTATTGCTCGAAAGGGTAAGTTCTTGGAAACTAAGTTCCTTGAGGAAGGAACTAATAGTAGAACAGTGAAATTTGATGAGGATCAAGAATCACAAGATGATACACAATTGGTTGATACTAGCACTCAACAAGAGGTTGTTGAAAGTGATCAAGTGGTTGATCAAAACACACAAAACGTTCGCAGATCTGGTAGAATTAGCAATCCACCTGAAAAATATGGATTTTTTGTAGAAGGTTGCTACGTGGTAGATTCGGATGAACCGACCACATACCGTGATGCAATGTCCAAGAATGATTGTGACAAATGGCTTGAAGCCATGAACGTTGAGATGCAATCCATGTATGACAACCAAGTTTGGGAATTGGTTGAACCACCACTCAACTCCAAAGCTGTTGGAAGTAAGTGGGTTTTCAAAAGGAAAACTGATATGCATGGAAACTTGGATACTTATAAAGCAAGACTTGTAGCTAAAGGTTTCACTCAAACTCAAGGGGTTGATTATGATGAAACTTTTTCGCCTGTGGCAATGCTTAAGTCTATTAGGATATTATTTGCCATAGCTGCACATTATGATTATGAAATTTGGCAAATGGATGTCAAGACCGCTTTCCTAAATGGATATCTTGAGGAAGATGTCTATATGGTTCAGCCTGAAGGTTTTGTCGATCCGAAACATCCTAATAAAGTATGCAAGTTAAAGAAATCAATCTATGGATTGAAACAAGCATCTAGAACTTGGAATCATCGTTTTGATGAAGAAATCAAAAATTTTGGATTCATCAAGAACGCTGATGAGGCTTGTGTGTATAAAAAGGCTAGTGGGAGTATAATTACCTTCTTAGTATTGTATGTCGATGACATCCTACTATTTGGAAATGACATTCCAACCATGGAAAGCGTTAAGGCTTGGCTTGGAAGTAGATTTTCCATCAAGGATCTTGGTGAAGCTGCCTATATTTTGGGAATAAAGATCTATAGGGATAGGTCAAGGCGCTTGATAGGTTTGAACCAAAGTACATACATTGATAAGATCTTGAAAAGGTTCAAGATGGAAAACTCCAAGAAAGGTTTTGTACCTATTCAAAGAGGGACCATATTGAGTTCAGCTCAATGTCCAAGCTCAAAGGGTGAGCAAGAGACGATGAAACAAATCCCATATGCTTCTGCTATAGGATCCATCATGTATGCGATGATATGTACTAGACCGGATGTGTCATGCGCTTTGAGCATGACAAGCAGATACCAACAGAATCCAGGAAACAGTCATTGGATGGCTGTTAAGAGCATATTGAAATACCTTAGGAGAACTAAGGATATGTTTCTGATATATGGATCTGGTGAGGAGGAACTCGCTATAAAAGGTTACACGGATGCGAGCTTCCAAACTGATCGAGATGATTCTCGATCACAGTCTGGGTATGTGTTCACTCTTAATGGAGGAGCTGTCTCTTGGAAGAGCTCAAAACAGGAAGTGGTAGCATTGTCCACTACAGAATCAGAATACATCGCCGCTTCATTGGCAGCTCAGGAAGCTGCATGGTTGAAGAAATTCATTACTGATCTAGGGGTGGTCTCTTCCATTCAAGACCCCCTAGAAATCTTTTGTGACAACGAGGGTGCGATTGCACAAATCAAGGAACCTCGTTCGCACCAAAAGACAAGGCACATAGAGCGGAGATTCAACTACATAAGGGATGAAGTTGAAAAAGGAAAGATATGTATTCGCAAAGTTGGAACTGATCAAAATCTTGCGGATCCATTCACGAAGCTCCTAGAAAGACCGAAACATGAGCGTCATGCGAGTGGCTTAGGACTTCGATATTCTAGTAATTGGATTTGATCTATTTTGTATTAAAGTTTAAAAGACTTTTGTAATTTAACTCTTTTATATGATTATGGAATCTTGAGTTAAATTCTGATTTTGCATGTTTAATCCATGAATAAGTTATCTTATTCTAAAAGTCCGTAGTCGATCACATTTGTGGGAACAAATACGAAGCAAGACTATTATGAACTAGGATTGGTGGATATTCATAAGGAATGAATATGGAGCATAGGTTTGCTGCCAAGGTTCATAGATATTTGTGGGATACAAATATTGGACTGACCCGCTCTCAATATTACTACATGGAGTCGATTGACTTGATCATTAGTAATTTTGAGTAAGGGAGAATTTCATATTATCCTTAGACCTGAGATGTATACTGGGTCTTGATTTTCACCAAGTATTACACTTTGACTCTCCCCTTCGCTATTCGTAAAAGATGGTACATAAGGATGAGCTCAGGTGGAGTATAAAAGTGATAGTGAGAGGCGTATACAGTCAAGAAGGAATTTGTTCCTCTTATGTGTTGAGAGTTTAGATGTCTAAGGCCTGATAAAGTTGAATTGTAAAGAGAATGATCACCTATGTCTCTTAGATTCAACATGACATCTAGTAACAAAGGGATATAATGATAGATTCACCTAAATCATATCAAGTAAGGGACTTGAAGGGATGATGTTATTGAATGGCACTTCGTCAAACACATTAGGGGTGGTGAACTGTTGTTAGGCGGTATTCACCACTTGCATTAATTTTCTATGTATCTCGTGCAAGTGGGAGATTGTTGGAATTACGTATGCCCGAGACACATACTTAAACTAATGTGGCTAACTGTGTTTGATCCAAGTCGGGTCATACCCAATAACAAGCTAGACAACACCAAATGTATTCTTTAATGATTTGATCACTTAAACGAATACCGAACACTACGTGTTTAGAAAATTGGTTTTCTAAACAAACACACTTGAGGATTTAAATAAATTATCTGGATAATTTGTTTATATAAATTAATTATTTAATTGGTTAAGTAATTATGTAAATGCATGTACATTTTATAAAATTAAGTTTTATAAAATGAATGGAGATGGTTTTAAAATGGTTAAAACAAAACAAAAAAAAAAAAAAAAAAAAATATCAAAACCGGCCACCCCATGTGGGTGGAGGGTTTGGTCCCATCCAATCTTTTGTCCTTTTGTGTTGACCACCTCTTATTTATCTCCATTCACATTACATGCATTCTTGGTCTTGTCCCTTTTGTATTCTCAAGTAATTTTGAAGTTTTCTATACTCTTTTTCTCTCTCAAAACTCACGGCCAAATTGGCCTCAAATTGGGAGTTTTTGTGAGCTTGGAATTGGTGTTCAAATCCTAGCACAAATTGGTGTTGTTGCTACATAAGCTTGGGGTATACAAAGCTTGAGGGTTTCTCCTTTGCAACCTAGCCATTCAAAGTCATCATCTTCTTCATCCACCTACATCTTCTTCTAAAGGTAGAAGAGGTACCATTTACATTTTGTAAGCATATTGTTCTTGTAATATTGATCCTTGTCTTTGGGTTTTAATTTTAACATAATGGTATGTTTATAACTAGATTTAAAATCTAAGCTTCCGTTGCGTTTTCATGTTAAATATGGTTAACTTGAACTTTGATAATCTTATATAAAATCCAACACAAGGATCCTTTCCCGTTACCACATATAGACTCCATGGTGGATGCAATGGCAAGACGTGAGATGCTTACCTTTATGGATGCTTCTTCTGGATTTCAACAAATTCAGATGGAACCATCTGACCAGGAGGATACAACATTCATGACTCCTACCGGCATATACTGTTATATTGCTATGCCGTTTGGACTAAGAAATGCAGGGGCAACAAATAAAAGATTGGTCAACATGATGTTCAAGGATCAGTTAAGCAAGACCATGGAAGTCTACATAGATGACATGGTGGTGAAGTCAAAAAGGGCCGCGGATCACCTCAGAAATCTTGAAGAAGCATTCAACATATTGGATCAGTACAATATGAAGCTGAACCCGTCAAAATGCCATTTTGGTGTTAAAACCGAAAAGTTTCTATGGTATATGGTGACCAAAAGAGGGATAGAAGAAAGCCCCAAACAGATAGAAACCATTATCAACTTAAAGTCTTCTGCAAATGCCAAAGATGTCCAAAGGCTTACAGGAAGAATAGCTTCTATCAACAGGTTCATTTCCAGATCTTCCGAGAAATGCAAAGATTTCTACAACATTCTTAGGAAAAATAAGAAGTTCAAGTGGACGGAGAAGCATGAAGTTGCACTTAAAGTCTTAAATGATTACTTATCCTCAGCACCAGCTTTTATGAAGCCTGTGGATGGAGAATCCTTATACCTGTATCTAGTTGTTTCTGGAAATGCTGTAAGTGTTGTCCTTGTGAAGAATCATGAAGTTGAACAACATCCCATTTTTTATGTAAGTAAAAGTCTTTTAGATGTGGAAGGAAGGTATTCACATTTAGAAAAATTAATTCTTGCACTTAATATGGCTTCTACTAAATTAAGACATTACTTTGAAACGTATACTATTATTTTGAAAACTAATTATCCTGTTATAAATGTGCTTAGAAAGCCAGATTTATCAGGAAGGATGGCCAAGTGGGCCGGGAAGCTGAGTGCGTATGATATTCATTATGAGCCCAGAACAGCCATCAAATCACAAGCACTCGCAGACTTTGTGGCTGATATCAGTAGTGACATGCAGAAAAAATCCGACTTGGAGGTTCAACAACTAGAAGAAACCAAGGATCCTTGGATCCTCTTTACAGATGGGGCTTCCAATGTAAGAGGAACTGGATTAGGTATCCTACTGAAATCGCCAAAGGGGGACATATTACCCCAGTCTCTAGCCTGTGAGTTTCAAGCAACGAATAATGAAGCAGAGTATGAAGCTATGATCACAGGTTTGCAATTAGCTAAACGCATGAGGATCAGGTATCTTAAGGTATATATAGATTCATTGTTGATAGCTAACCACTTTAATGGCTCGTATGCTGTTAAAGGTGAAAAACTAATCAAATATCTAGATGTTGTGAAGGAATTAGCAAAATCCTTCGAATTGTTTAGTATTATGCAAGTACCAAGGGAAGAGAATGCTGGGGCATATGCTTTGGGAAATTTAGCTTCATCTCTGAAGAATCCAGAAAACACAAAGATCACAATCATCCATATACTCTCGCCAGCAATAGGAGAACAAGAAGTTGGGGAGAAAACAGCGGACAAAGAAATTGTACTTTGGGATCCATCATCCTCAAATAATCAAGGATCCTGGATCCTTCCAATTAAGAAGTACATTCAAGAGGGAGAAATTCCAGCCATAGAGAATCCTAAGTCCTTTAAACTTAAGGTATCACAATACATTATATTACACGATATTTTGTATAGAAAATCTCTTGCAGGTCCCTACTTGAGGTGTATCGAGGATCCTGAAATCCAAGAAGTACTTGAAGACTTTCATGAAGGTGACTGTGGTAACCACACGGGAGATAGAGCCCTATTCTCTAGAATTCTGAGAACAGGTTACTATTGGCCAACTATGAAAAGAGATGCATTGGAATATTAAAAGAAATGTGACTCATGTCAAAGACACGGCAACATCCTACATCAACCAACGGAGCCTACGTAACCTATATCCTCATCATGGCCTTTCATTAAGTGGGGAATAGATATCGTTGGTAAGCTGCCTAAGGTACCAGGTGGAAAGGTCTTTATGCTTGCTATGACAAACTACTACTCTAAGTGGATTGTGGCAGAAGCATTCGTATAAGTCCGAGAAAGGGAAGTTATATCCTTCATTAAAAGAAACATTACAACTAGATTTGGTATCCCATCTGAAATTGTTTGTGATAATGGATCCCAATTTATTGGGAAAAGAACTCTAACTTTTGTGACAGTTGGGGCATCAAAATGATTACTTCCACACCGGTTCACCCTCAAGCTAACGTCCAAGCAGATTTAAGCAACAAGATCATCATCAAAAACCTGAAAAAAGAAGCTAGGATCCAAGAAAGGAAAATGGGCCGAAGAGCTACCTTATGTCCTTTGGGCCGACAAGATGACACCCAAGAATGCAACAGCCCAAACACCCTTCTCATTGGTGTTTGGATCTGAAGCAGTATTCCCTACAGAGATGGTGGTTCCTACGGCCCGAACAAGCATCCGTGATCCTGAAGACAATAGTGGAATCCTTTTTAAAGATTTGGACACTGTTGAAGAACTAAGGGATCTAGTTAAGATCAGGATGGCGGCATATCAACAAAGGGTAGCTGGGCATACAAAAAAAGTATAAGAATTAGAAGATTTCAAGAAGGAGATCTGGTCTTGAGGAAAGCCTTCCAAAACACAACTAATTCGGAAGATGGGAAGCTAGCATCTAAGGGGAAGTTCCTTATCTGATCGAGTCGGAAGCAGGAAAGGGGGCATATCATTTGCTCACTATGGAAGGCAACATGTTACCAAGAGCATGGAATGCTATCCATCTCAAGATGTACTTTTTCTAGTCAGGATGTAGTATCCTTAGAAAATCAAGCATCCATCAAGGGTCAAGGATCCTAAAATTGGTAAATATTTATCTAATCATTTATTCATTTCGATTTATTTTTATTAATTTAAGGATAATGTATTCTTAACATTTTCCTTTTCCAAGTTTTAAATAACAATGCAGGATTCTAGTAACAGGTTCAGTGACCAAGAGGTTGGCCACCTCTCCATCACGCATAAGGTATATTGCTATTTTCCTTGGCCTAGCCCATGATTAAGGTATGACCCCCGATGGTCATATCTTCCAAGGTTTAAAGGTTTTCACCTTTCATACAAATTAGAGTTTCTACACTCTCTCCTGGAGCGCATGCTATCCAACGTATAGTTCGAGGCAGCGGGACCAGTACACGCTTAGTGGCTGACAATTTCGTTGTCTTCGGCTATACGGAGGATCCTACAATTTACAGTAGACGTACCATACCACCGGTTTATAACATTTTCATGTTATCTCAAGATAAAGGTTTCTAACATTTTCATGTTAGCTAAGGCTTTGGCGTTTGTTAGGGCATAGAATTTATGCTGAGGATCCTCTATCCTTGTTCAACCTGTGGACCACTTATCCTTACGATATGTTCCTGATTTTAAAGGATCAAGGATTCTTGGTATTATATGTTTACTAATAATTGTATTTGACTGGTGTTGTGTTTGTTAGATATAACAGCTAGAAGACTGAGTCATCGTGATCTTGCGCTACTAGAACACTTCCGCACGTGGTCAATTACGATGAACGGCTAGTGGAGTGGTGGCGTGAAAGTAGGAATTTAGATATCCATCGTTTTTTGTTTATAATCGAGATTAAGATCAGTTAGAAAACACATGTACTACACACACACTCTTGAGCAATCGATAATTCTGAGCTCTCACACCTGGCATCATTGTAATACTGATCGATATCTCCACCCTTTGTAACCATTTTTTGATATTAATAAAGTGGTGATCGACGAGTTGTCATCACCAGGATTTTTTTTTCTTTGATCTAATTAAGATCAAGGGGTTTTTCCTCGCAACAAATCACGATGTTCATCTCAATTTTGTTCACATATCCATTATTATTATCATAGCTCTATACCTCATAACTACGGATTTTTATACATTATCCTTAGCAGATTTTTGTCCAAAACAGCGTTGTCACGTCACTCACTTTGGGCTAAATCCCGGTTTGGGCGAGTCCCCAGTTGACACCCGTATCTTTGGGCCACTCCCCAGTTTGGGCTTGTCCCCAGTTTTTGGGCTTGTCCCCAGTTTTTGGGCTTGTCCCCAGTTTAAACACCAGGATATTTGGGCTTGTCCCTAGTATTTGGGTTTGTCCCTAGTTTATTTGGGCTTGCCCTCAGTTTGTTGGGCTTGTCCCCAGTTTATTTGGGCTTGTACCCAGTTTGTTGGGCTTGTCCCCAGTTTGTTTGGGCGTTTCCACAGTTATTTGGGCTTGTCCCCAGTTTGTTGGGTTTAATCCCAGTTAATATCATAAGTTGTTTGCATCAAGTATCCTAAGTTCTATTACAAGGATCAGAGAAGGATCAACATCTGTAGATTCAAGATCCTCAATTTATTTTTACAAGGATTACAGAAGGTTCAACGCGTATGGTAACCTAGGTCTAAATAGATCTTATGGTATGACTTCTACTTGTTGATTTACATTTACTTGGCTTAAATCTTTATAAATTCTTTTATGAAAGGATCCAAGATCCTTAATTTGTTTTTACACGGATATTCTGTCCTTAAAGCTTTTTACTCAAATATTTCTTAAAATTTTCAATAAAGTTAAGACTATATTAAACTTACTTTGAAAATAACAAATTACAAGCAGATAGTCAAAAGATATTGTTTATTAAACTTACCTAAAATTACCAAAAGTGTTAACTCGGAGTTCATCATTTAAATATGGACCATCCACCTGGGTTAAACATGTGTTACTAGCTGTTCTTGATTTGCAGGGAAAATAAGAGGTGTTGGATATATGGCTGGAAGGGAAGTTCCCAAACTCTATAGATATACGATAATCATATCTAGTTTGTCAAATCTCATCTGTTTTTGCAGGAAGTTTCAATTTAAAGGAAAAATGACAGTTGTGATCTTATCACGGCCGCCATTTTGGGGGCAATTGTTAGGGCACAAAAATTTGACACTGTGGATACGTTATCCTGGCATATGTTTTTGGACCAGTTATCCTTAGTCAGATCCTGTCAGGATCAAAGATCCTCAGTAATTGCTATTACTAACGAATGTTTCTCATGTGTAGGTTAATATTTAATAGGTATAACGGTTATAAGACGTGGTCTACCTAATATTTCGCTACAAGTCTCCTTCCACGTGGTCAAAAGTGAAGGACTAAGCTAATGGGAGAAGTGGCGGATTTATAGGGAATTTAGTTATAGATATTTTTCTATTAAATGAGCTTATGATCAATTAGGGGTTTTTACTTCTTAGCTCATGTTCATAATCATCACTGAGAACTCTTTGTAAACCCACACACTTAGTTTCTTTGTATTCGTTGATCATAAGCTCCACAATTGTAACCTGATTCTTGATTAATAAATTGGTGATAGACGATTTGTCATCACTCGGGGTTTTTCCTTGATCTCAACAAGATCAAGGTTTTTTCCTCGCACCAAATCACAGTGTTCATCCTTATTTCGTTTATATAATCATTATTGTCATCATAGCACTAAACCTCACATTACAAATTTGGTTACACTATCCCTAGCCGATTTTTGACCAACACAATAATATATATATATATATATATATATATATATATATATATATATATATATATAATATATATTCAATAAAGAGAACTCACTAACATTCGTGTTAACGTTTATTTTTAATATGCTTTTCAGGTAAATAAGTGAAGTAATGAAGCTTCGTGAAGAGCGCGGGAAAATAGTGACGTGTGTTTGAATGAAATATGTTGACCTTATGTTGAACTTGTAATTTGAATAAAAATCGTCAATCATGACATGTGTAATGACTCTGATGGTTAAATAAAGTTCAACTTTCATTATAAATGTATACTTATTTGTGATTGGCTGAAACGGCATCTGTCACCACCCGAAATACTTGATCAAAGTCTTCTGCTGTTTAAATTAAGGTTTTCGGGGTGTAACATTTATCACCACTGTTCTTCACCTCACCGTCGACCACTACCACCACATCATCCTCACATCTCGTCGGAAAGTTGGAAAAGCCCCCAAATTTCTCTTGAGGGTTTCTTAAAAAAAAAAAAAAGAAAAGAAAAGAAAAGAAAAGCATAACATCGGGAACAACCATGTAAGAGAAATTCTTTCTAATACTTTTCATATGGTGCTTTTATTGTCTATTTTGCATTGGATTTAATTTAGGTTTAGTGAAAGAAGATTTTTGTTGGTTATTTTTAATGTGAACTAAAAAAAAAAACATTTGTGGTGTGTGATACGATAGTTCTTTATGTTGACTGACATGTTGGTGCAAATGAGTTTTGAAAGCTTCAATTAACTCCCGTGAAGTGAAAAAGTTGTATTATATGTTTTTCGAGATATAGCTCAAGTCTTGTTTGATGTTTAGGGATTTTGTATACTTAAAGTTATTTGTGTCAACGTCTTGGTGAATTAACTTTAAGGTGTGTTTTGGTTGGTTATAATGAAAAGTTATTTTAATATGTATTTTGATCGATTATAATGAAAGTCTGGTCATTCGGTTAAGTTATTAAGAGCAGTGACTAACCGAATAAATTTCATTCAACATGAAACAGTTCAGAGGGGTACAATAGTCATTATGTACGGTCGTCCAGAGATCCAACCAAACAACATTTACTGATTTAGTATTTACTGGCTCAGACCCTCTTAATCATTCAGACATCATACTGGTTCAACATTTAATGACTCAACAGTTGCCAAACAGCCCCTTAATAAAATTAGAACTTGTTAACACAATATTGAATATAAAATACAAATATTTACATACACAACCCATTTTGATTCATTAGCTAACTTTAGACACGAACCACATCATACCATTACCAACAAGACATTTACTACACATCTGGAGTCTCTCTAGGGTGTGCACCATCGAGAGATTTAACAAGAGTTCAGTCCAACAATTACACAACCAAACAATGACACATAAATAAATATGAATACAATCCTCACAAAATATATTAACCATCAAAGCGTCCAATCACGGGAAATAATGTTAACCTTGTGAGTAGTGACCTTTAATTCTTCTTCCAATCTTGCCATTGGATTTGGGCTCGGCTAATTCAGTTTAGTCCAATACTTTTACTTTGCCCATTTTTTATTTCTTTTTCTAACTCAACCAACATCAAGCCAGAGATGCACATCCTAACTGGTTAACCGGTTCCTAACCGGTATTACTCTAACCGGTTTATAACCGGTCCAAACCGCCGGTTAGTAACCGGTTATTGAGTTCAGGGGACAAAACCGGTTAGTAACCGGTTTTTTGTTAACCGGTTTTAAAAACCGGTTTACTTAAAAAAAAAACTGCAGCTGATGTTACCGTTTTTTGACCGTTAGAAACGATAATATTATCGTTTTTTGACCGTTTTTTTGTACTCTAGACCCATTTTAACCCTTCATAATTAGTATATATAAGAATGGAGTGTGTTGGTTGATTACACCACTTCCCGAGCTCTCAAAAACGCAAAAAACCGCAAAAAAACCGAAAAAACCGCAAAACCGCAAAATCAAACTCAAAACCGCGACAAAAACCGCACAACAAAATGTCTACACTTGAACAACTTGGTGGTTTAACCGTCGTGCAAATTGTCGCAACAAACCGAGACAAAACCCTTTGGTGTAATTTCGACTTGTGCGAAATGTCGAACGGATCTCATAAGGCTCGGTGCAAAAAATGTGGAAAATTTTACGCACCGGAGTCGAACTCCTCTTTAAGGCTTCACCTACAAAAACATTGTGATGTTGTGAAAAACAATCCGGCTAGGATCAAGCGAATCTTTCAACCGGTGGAGGCGACATTTGGGTTTTCCACCTCGACCAAGTTCCTGACAGGATGACAAAATTTGTCATTCAAGAGGGCTTACCGTTTGATCACTTTGACAACCCGCGCTTGACAAAGTTGATCCAAGAAATGCTCAAACCTCGTTACCAACATGTAAGTCGCAATACCTTAAGACGCGATTGTTTAAAAATGTGGAAAAAAGCTAAACAAGAACTAGTTTTGGGTTTCGAAAACTTAAAAACCGGTGTTAACTTAACTACCGATGTTTGGTCGGCTCCACACGGTATACCGTTTTCGTATCTTTACGTTACCGCGCATTGGGTTAATCGCGACACGTGGCAAATGATGAAGCGTACGATCGCGTTTGAGTTATTTAGTTATCCCCACACCGCCCAAAACTTGTTTTATATTTTAGATCATGTTATACAAACATTTAAATTACAAGACAAGCTTTTTTCAGTATCTTTCGGTAACGCGTCAAATAATACCGCCACGGTTCAAAAACTAAAAATAAAATACAAACCGATTTGTGACGGTGTTTTCTTTCATACTCGATGTGTTGCACATATCATTAACTTGGTTGTGCAAGACGGTTTAAAAGTTAAGGAAATAAAAAAAGTAACCGAGCGTTTTAGAGAAATGTTAACCGATATTTTTAGAGCTAGTAAGCAAAGACATACAAGATATTTGCAATTGTGTATCGATACGAATTCCGTCACTTTAGGTCCGTATTTCGACATACCTACTAGGTGGAATTCGACTTGGTTTATGCTTGATAACGGGTTAAGACAAAGACCGACTTTGGAATTATTTCATGACAATCTTGCTAAGAAACGAAAAGTTAGGGCATTTTCGGTGAGGGGTTGGGAAATGATTTCAAAGTTAAGCGAGTTGCTTAAATCTTTTAAAACCGCAACCACTTATTTGTCCGGAGTTTATTATCCGAAGAGTCCGTTGGTTCTTCATCAAATTTGGTTAGTTTGTGTCAAAATAAACGAGTTTGAATATGTTGATCCAATGTATGATTATATGATAGTTCCAACAAAATCAAAACTGAAAAAATATTTTGAAGAAATGCCGGCGGTTTTTACTTGTGCCGCCGCATTGAACCCGACTTTAACCATTAGCGTGGTTGAAACTTTAATCGAAAAAATTGTTTGGGTTTGGATTTGCATTTAGATGACCCGAATTGTGCATCAAAACAAGTGAGAAAATTTAATACTTATTTAGAAAACATGTTTGAACATTATTCTCTTAAATATGGTTCGACAACGAGCGTTCGACAATCAATGGGTTTTGGAGAAAGCTCGTCGTCATCAAGTAACCCAAACATAAGTTTGTTTAATGATATAAGAAACGATAAACTTAAAAGAGCTCGTGGTAGCGCACCAAATAGCAAGCTAAACCGGTATGGTGCAACCGATTTTTTGTTCACGGCAAAGGATTTTGAAAACTTTGATATTTTGGGTTGGTGGAAGCAAATGGAAACACAATTCCCCGTGCTTGCCGCCATAGCCCGTGATTTACTAACCGTCCAAGCTTCTACGGTAGCTTCGGAAAGTGCTTTTTCTTTGAGTGGTAGGATTCTAACGATACGAAGGACGAGGCTAACACCGGAATCGATGGAAATGTGCATTTGCTTAAAAGACCACTTGGATGCGGCGGACCGTATCCAACATACATCTAATCTTGAAGGAGAGCTCGTTGTTGAAGAAAAGCTACATGAAGAAGAAGTAGCAATTGGTGCCGCACAACCACTAACCGAGGAAGAACAAATGTATGATGATTCGGTGCGATCGAGTAGTCCCGAACCGGACCTAGAAGACCCCGTGTTTAATGTAGACGACGATGACGAAGATGAATATATAAACGAATGAAGCCGAAGCCCGGATGGAATAATAAACGAATGAATTCAATGTCATGTAGTTTATAAACGTTTATTTTCAAGTTATAAGTATTGTTTAAAGCTATGAACGTTTATTTTCAAGTTATGATTATGAAAATAGGTAAAAAAAATCAATCAATAACAAGTGTTTTTAGTTTTTTTTTATTTTTCCAGTTTTTTTTTTATTTTTCCAGTTTTTTTTTTTAATTCGAAAACCGGTTTTTTTAACCGGTTACCGGTTAACCGGTCCGGGTATTAACCGGTTCCGGTTAGACCGGTTAGGGTATTTCTGTGGACGAACCGGTTAGTAACCGAACCGATTAACCGGTCTAACCGGTTAGAATATTAAAAAAGAAAAATCTTTTATTTTAACCGGTTAGAATATTAAAAAAGAAAAACCGGTTATTAAAATAACCGGTTAACCGGTTACCCGAAATATGCACCTCTGGACGTTATCGTTTATCGTAATTAATTCAGCCCAGAAATTTTAAGTTGAAAGCCCATTAATTCTTTAATCTATGATTAATCCAGTAACAATTGTTTCCTACAAATCCAACGAAAAAAGAGATTGAAATTCTTATATATTGAAATTTTATTTTTCTATTATTTTATCAACATAACTAATTGGATTTATAACAATTACGATTCCTATGTATCACGGGAACGGATACGGGCACGTTACGGGTAGGGAAACGACAAAAATAAAAAATCCAAGATACGGGTAAGGCAGAGATACGGCAAAAAAGTTAAAAGAAAAAATAAAAATTTATTAAACATAGGTAATTAATTATTAGTAACAAATAAATAAATATATAATTCTTATTTATATATAATATAATTTAAACATTTTATGTATAATTACAAGTTGATGACCAAATGTAAACTAGTCTAGATAGAAAGGGTTAAAAGTTATAATGCATAACTTAATTTAATACTATTTATGTAAATATTAACAAAGTTTAAGGACCAGACGTAAACAATTGAAATATCAAATGGTTTTAATGTTTAAACATAAACTTATAATTTAGCCTAAAATACTTTAAAAAATGTCCAGCCTCCTCTTCTTCTTCCATCTTCTTCATCAGTTTTCCAGCGCCGGAATTCTTCGCCGGAATACCGTATGTGACACCGAAATACATCGGATACGTCCCGGAATCGTTTGTTGACCATCCCCATTTTACGGGTTTGTTCAGGAAACGTTTCAAACGCGTTTCCGACGCGTTTCCGTCCCCACGTCGTCCTCGGGACCGGTAACCTAATCTCCCTGCCGTCCCCGTGCATCATAGATCAGATCTACCATAGACCAAAAAATGTGTCGTGCATATCATTTTCATGATGACTTGGTGAATCAATTGGTGGAGAAGAAACGACAGGATCTTCAAGAACAAAAGGGTGACTTTTAACTCAAGTCTTGATCGATAATCAAACATAACATATTAAAAGTCTTTTAGTTCTTGGGTTGGGCCTTACACTTGCGTCAAATAACAATTGAACCTAGATTAACAATTAGGTGAAAATGATAAAAACAACGTCTTTTCTTTGGTTATAAAATAGAGTTATAAAAAAAAATAGAGCTACACTTGCAGATATTTGAGTGGTAATCGGTAAATGTGGTGTTCTCTCGATTTTGCATGGCTTATGTTTTGTATAAAAGGTTATGCTATTCCTACGTCACTCCAAACTCAAATTCCACACTCTAAACTCAAGTTGTTGTTTGACAAATCCCCAAACGGCTGTTTGAAATGTGGGAGCGTATTTGAAATTCTATTATTCAGATGGTCGAAGATGGATCATAATATTTTTATGGTTATAAAATTTTCTACAGTAAAATATATATATATATATATTTTTAAATATAAGAATGTGGAATTTGCTGATATATAGTAAGTGATTCAATGATTACCAAACTTATTAAAGTTTAATTTAATTTATTTTATATTAAGGTTTTTTTCGCAGTTGTCCAATTGGTACTTGAGATCTCAATAAGTGGAGCTTTTGTCGATTTCTTGATAGCATCAACACCAACATTACCCTTGGCATCAAACTTTTCATCATCATTATTCCTTTTATAGTGCACCAATTTTATAATCACTGTTTTTATCTTATTATAATACTGTTGTTAACCTTTCCCTATAGAATTTAACCTTTCAAACGTTTTTAGTAATAGATCATAACAACTCCCGTAAATAATAATAATAATAATAATAATAATAATAATAATAATAAAAATAATAATAATAGTAATGCAACACAACCCTTCCTGTTGCGGCGGAGTAAAGATGTGAATTGAATTGGTGTGTTAGATTCGTTATAGCAACGACGATAATTGAAATAATAAAGTAAACTCTCAAAAGAGTATTAACACTTTTATAGCTTAGCATATAAAAAATAGTTAAATGGTGTTATTGTGAGTCTAATCGAATTCGGTCGGCATTTATTTATGACACTGAAACTAAAAAAAAATAAAACTTTCAACTCAAATACAAAAAATTAACAGATTTGAAATAAAAATAGCACAAAATATGTTGCTATGGCGAACCACCACAAATTCAGTTGGTATCAAGTTATAGCACCATATGTAAAAAAAATTGTCAACACCTAAATACAAAAAAAAAATAGGATTAACTTCATATGTACCTAAGTAAAACTTAAAATACCATATACGCCCTTATAAAGTAACTAAAATGTCACATATGGCCTTATAAACAGTTAAAGTATCATATATGAGCCTATTCATTAATAATAATTTAATTATGACCATGTTATAGTTATTTTACAAAAAATATATAACTTTCATATATGCCTGTTTTTTAATAAATATATCATTCTATCCCTTTCCATTGCATAATTTTTTTATACTCTATGTTATTATTTTAATTTTAATCGACATTCCTTACCTTTAACCACAACCAAATCGTCTCCCATAAACTTATTTCAAAGTGCAAACCATTCGAAGGTTTATCGCATCAATTAGTCTACATTGTAAACCTTATATCGCATTTAATCAAACTAGAATTATGACCATTTTTTTAAACTTTTTAATGAATTGGGTATATATGATATATTAATAACTTTGTAATGGCATATATTGTCACACCACCCTACGTCGGAATGCTGGAGCGTAGCTGATTGCATAGTAGCTCACAAGACACTTACAATGATATAATGACAATAACTAATTATTTAATTTCAAATAACCAAGTACGTCACAAAGTTTAAATAAACATTATCCAAATAAACAATAACTTAAAACAAATAAACGCAAGATAAACGTTCGTTGATTTTCTAAAGGTACCAAATCTACTTGCTTCAACTTCTTTCATCCGATATATGTACCAGCAACATTCGTAAATATATATATATATATATATATATATATATATATATATATATATTGTCAACACATCGGTTGTTGAGAAAAACACAAGTTTTCGATGTATATATAATATTAAATTACAATTCACTGCGGATGCGGTTACTACAACAATTAATTGAAATAATAATATATAAAATCCGTTTATCATTACACTAAGTCAAGTTACTAAGATGAGTGTATGATCATAGTAATGAGGATGAGGATGAGGATGAGGTTTACCATAACAATAAATAAATACCTTGACAAATAAGCATATAACAATTAACGAGCAATTACACGTAAACGCATTATATGAATTGTGGTTGAGGACTCGTTTAAACTAAATATTATAATTTGCGGTACGCATGCTACCCCCAAAACAAAACAAAAAAAGCGGTATGAATTACTTGCCTTATAATATAGATCTTAGTGAGAAACAAATTTTAAATTAGTTGGTTAGTTCCGCGAAGATTTCCAACTATTTTTCCTAATAATTAAATTTATAAACAATATAATTAATCTAACGAGTTTAAACGAATAAGGAAATACGACATAACGGATATGGGATCGATAAGGTTTTAAGTAATAAAATGTAATTAAAATATTATTACTTCAATTATTAATATTAAATTTATTATTATTATTATTATTAAGTTTTTAAAGTGTTTAAAAGCAAAAACTAATAAATAAAATACAAAATTGGGCCTAAGGGATTCAAACCCGCGCCCCAGGCCGGTTCAAAGCTTTAACAAACATCAGCTGGCCATCAGGTCAACCTCTCAATTCATTTATATGACATAAACAAAAATAAATAACCAGATTACATTCAGAACCCTAAAATTGATAAAAACCCTAGTTTGATTTTAATCCCAATTGAAGATCAACTGCCCTATGTAAATAGAAATTGACTTACGGCTTTTAATCCTTATTTAATTCCGTTCTAGAAACATAAATAAATTACCAAAATATGATTTGAATTGACAGTGAATGATATGTTAGGTTTCTGGCCAAGAACACGAGCTTAATCTCGATCCTAAACAACTTCTGAGGTGAAATTGACTTAGGGGATAGGTTAGAGATGGTGAGATGATGGTGTGGTTTCGTTTAATCGCATTATGGATGTGTATATATAACCTAACCATGGAAAGTTAACCGTGTTTTGATAGGATCAATTATTTGAATCAGTTAGCTGCCAAAATCCAAGATAAACATTATCTTAAACGTGTTTCAAACAAGTAAACGATTTGATAATATCATATCTCATGAATTTCTTGAATTTTCACACAAGAATCAGATTGGGGGGGGGGGGTACCTGCGTTGAAGGGAAGAAAGGAAGGAAGGAGAAGAATATTGGGATAATTTACGATTAGGTCCTTGGTCTCTTGTTGAATGATCACACTTGGTACAACTTAAGATAGGGGTGTTATTTGCACATGTTTGATGATTCAAATAAAAACAAAACAAAAAATAGGAATAATACGACGATTTTATTAAATGCGAATTCCGGTTACATTACAATAAATCATAAACAAAAATTGACAATTGTCACAGTAATCCCTACTTTTGGAAATTTCGTCCTGAAATTAAGGTGAAACTGCAACAAAGAGATGAGGATACTTGGTCTTCATTTGATCTTCACGTTCGAAAGTAACTTCAGCACCACATTTAGATTCCAACGTACTTTAACTAATGAAATTCGGCTACACTTCATTTTCCTATCCATGCGATCCACAATCTCCGTCGGTTTCTCAACAACGTGCATGGTCTCGTCTATATGAACTTCATCGAGGGGTATATGGAGATTACTCTCGGCAAGACATATTTTGATTTTCGATACATGAAAAGTCGGGTGAACATTAGAGAGTTCAACAGGAAGATCAAGTTTGTAAGCAACTTTACCAACTCTATCATTTATCTTGAACGGACCAACAAATCGAGGTGATAATTTTCCTCTTTTTCCCAGAAGAACGACTCTTTCCAAGGAGATACCTTGAGAAGGACTTGATCACCAATATTGAACTCGAGAGGCTTCTGAAGCCTATCAGCACATCTATTTTGACGGCTTCTTGCGGCGAGAAGATTTTGACAGATTTGAGCAATTCTGTCAGATGTTTCTTGAACCATCTAAGGACCAATTCTTTGAGAATTACCAACTTCGTTCCAACATATCGGGGAACGAAATTAGCGGCTATAAAGAGTTTCGAACAGAGATATTCCAATGCTAGAATGGAAACTATTATTATACGAGAGCTCAATGAGTGGTAGATGTTCCTCACAATTTCCACCAAATTCTAGTATAAAAGATGTAAGCATATCCTCCAAAGTTTGAATGGTTCTCTCGGATTGACCATCGGTTTGAGGATGATAATTGGTGCTAAGATCTAATCGAGTTCCCATGGATTTTTGAAGGGTTTTCCAAAAATGCGAGATGAAACGACCATCACAATCGGATATGATAGTCAAAGGTACTGCATGACGACAAACGATGTTCTTGACATAAAGCTTAGCAAATTGCTCAACAGAATTTTTCTCTCGAATTAGGATGAAATGAGCGGATTTGGTTAAACGATTGACGATTGCTCAAATACTATCATGCTGGTCATGGGTTGCTGGAAGTTTAGTGATGAAATCCATAGCAATGTCATCCCACTTCCAAATGGGAATCAAAGGTTGCTCGAGTAAACCAAAAGGTTTTTGATGCTCGACTTTAACCTTAGAACACGTGAGACACTTGGACACATATAACGCAATATCGTTATTCATTCTAAGCCACCAATATTTGGAACGAAGATCAGCATACATTTTATCTGCACTGGGATGAACGAAGTATTGTGACTCATGCGCTTCATCCAAGATGAAGGTGCGAAGATCGTCATGATCGGGAATCCATAAAAGATTGATGAAATAAAGCAAGCCAGTTCATTTGGTTTTGAGTTGAAGTTCGGAACCACACGATATGTCTTCATACATGTTACCTTTGGTTATGAAGACGTGTTGAGCCTCATACACGCAGCAAAGAAGATCAGGTTGATTAATCACGCAATTAAGCAACACAGATTTAACATGTTGTTTACGATTAAGGGCATAGGCCACGACATTCGCTTTACCTAGATGGTAGCGAATCTCACAATCATAGTCACTAAGTAACTCGGCCCATCATCGGTGTCTCATGTTGAGCTCTTTTTGATCGAAAATGTGTTGAAGACTCTTATAATTAGTGTAAACAACACATTTCGTACCATAGAGATAGTGTCTCCACATTTTTAGAGAAAATATAACGGCACCAAGTTCGAGATCGTGCGTTGTATAATTCTTTTCATGGATCTTGAGTTATCTCGAAGCATACGCAATAAACTTGCCTCGTTGAATAAGAACACGACCAGGACCTTGATTAGAAACATCACAAAAGACAATGAATCCATCATTTCCCTTGGAGAGGGTTAGAATCGGAGCATTGCAAAGCATATCCTTTAGGGTATGAAAAGTTTCTTCTTGCTTTGAACCCCACTCATAAGGCTTAACCTTATGAGTTAAGGCGGTGAGAGGTAAAGCAAGTTTAGAGAAATTTTGGATGAAACGACGGTTATATCCTGCTAAACCAAGAAAATATCTAACTTCGGTGGGAGAAGTCGGAGTTTTCCAATTCTTGAGGGCTTCGATTTTGGCGGGATCTACGTGAATATCTTGTCGTTTACGACATGGCCCAAAAATTGAACTTCCTTTAGCCAAAATTCGCACTTGGAGAACTTAGCATAAAGTTGTTCCTTTCTCAAGAGATCGAGAATAGCATGTAAATGCTTCTTGTGATTGGTTTCGGTTTTAGAATAGATCAAGATGTCATGAATGAAAACAATTACGAATCTATCCAAGTAGGGTTTGCAAACACGGTTCATGATGTCTATTAAAGTCGCGGGTGCATTGGTTAGCCAAAAAGGCATAACACAAAATTCGTAATGTCCATATCGATTTCGGATATCAGTTTTGGCTATATCTTCTTCATTAACACGTAGTTGATGATAACCAGAACGGAGATCGATTTTGAGAAACAAGCGTCTCCTTGAAATTGGTCAAAAAGATCATCGATACGAGGTAAAGGGTAATAGTTTTTGATGATTAGTTTCTTAAGTTCACAGTACTCGATACCCATACGGAAGGTTCCGTCTGTAAGTCCCGTTAAAGGATCTTTCAATGTGATATCACCTAAACTCGTTGTTAGGCGGAATCTAACACAAGTGGATTCAATGTAAAGTAAGTAAAACACAATAAGAACACAATGAACAGGCTTCAAAACACCTCACGTAGGGTGCTTAAGCACATTAGGTTACAAAAACCAATACTTCTCTCTCGTGTCTCTCTAACGTATACCACCAAGTTAACCTAGATACAAGGTTTATATAGTAACTACACCAAAAGCCTAATACAACCCAAAAGCACACCGAGATCCATGAGGGTCTTTGTTTACAAAGTAAGCCCAAACCAAATACAAGCCATATAAATATGAGCTCAACAATCTCCCCCTTGGTTTGTATCTTTATCTTCAATCATGCTCGAGTATATTTGCATCCGCTTCTTTGTATTCACCCCACAAACCTGTATGAATGATCGACCCAACCATGCCTGTATGCTCATTAGCAACTGGCTCGTACAATGGTTCAGCCATGATTTGAAAATTCCTAAGAGTTTTGATATCCTTTTTACCAAATTTCAACAAGTCACGTGGATCGACAAAACGAAAGTGTCCCTTCTTTAGACGAATTATGACAGTAGCAGTTTCGCCATCGTATGTCTAGAACTTCATGTCATCTATCTCCCCATCGGGAATTCTAGTGGTGAACGGAATGTGTGTCGCCTTTTTAGTTGCTGGCCTCATCACATTAACCATAGTTTTCTCAGTCTTTGGATCTTGAACCCCTTTGGATATCTTCAAAAATGATTCGGCTGTAGTCATATTCGGGGATCCTCAATCAACTTGATTCCTTTGAGAGTTCCAGAAGTCAGTAGCTTTCTTGTCGTTGTTGGAGTTGTGAAAAGGGGCGTTGATAAAAATCACTTAGGTCAACTTTTGTCCATGACCCAAAGTCTTTCATCCTCTTGTAGTATTCAGTATGCCAGACCTCCTTTTCACCCACCACATAGATTTATCAATATCAAATCCCCACGACATGACGCCTGATCGATCAACATATTTATCAGAGAATCCCATTTTGAATTCAACAATGAATTTATCAGGGTGATCGAAAGACTATACATTTTGATTTGAGTTCTTCATTATCATAATTTTTTTCTAAATTCTCTCAACTTGTTCGGCTGTCTTTGGAGTAGCAGCAAGATATTGTTCAAGTGGCTCAGAGGCATCAATATTGGAAGTCGGAAGCAAACTAGAACCACTACCTTGATTGTCACCAGTTGTCTTCACACAACAATCTTCACCACTCTTAAATTCATCTCCAAACTTCTGAATCAGCTTTTGTTAGAGGTCTAAATATAGTGTAGTAAGGCCACCCATATTAGCATGAAGCTCTTGTATCTTTGTGTCTTTCTTAGTATTACTTGCTTCAAGCTCTTGGATTTGCACATCCTTCACCACCGAGCTCAAGTTCAAATACTTGATGTTGCAAGGATTACACATCAACTAGTTCAGCCTAAAAATATTCCCCTTGCTCTTGTCTTGTAAATATTTATCTTACATAGCCAGGATATGAGCAATTTTGTCAGCGATGCTTGAGCTTTGTTGACCAATCGGTTCAGATGATCCCGATGGTTCGTTGATAGACTGAATATGCTCTTCAAACTCAAGTTCTTGTGCAATGTCATCAAATGTCTGTTCTTGAGTTCGTTGATCTGCAGTAGGTGGACCTTGATCAACTTGAGCTTCAATTATTTCAGGCGTAGAATCTTTAGGTTGATTGGTTGGTATAGTCTCAGTAACCAGTACACCTGTCTCGGATCTTTCTTTCGCCTTTTTCTTGGAATGAGATCGGTGGCTGGTTCTTCTTCAATATCATCAACTTGTGTCACAATGACTGATTGATGAGGCTTCAATGCAGTCAACTGGAGCTTTTATTTGAATGCCTCAAACTCTTTCATTTGATCAGCATTAGGTACTAATTATTCTTCCTGGTGTTCAGTCTCCATGTGTTGTGATGGAGAATTATCAGACTCATCATCATCAGAAATCATCTCATAAGCAGCTGTGAACCTCTAAGCAGGTGTCACATGTTCATCAGCGATTGAGGCACTAGCACAAGCAGTGGTAGCCCCAGTTTAAGCAAACCTTCCAAACTTGAACAATTTGTGAAGTCTTTTTGTAGACCACTTTGGCCCCCTTTCTTGACTCCTTCATCAACCCAAATGTATTAGGACCCACGGTCTTCAGATCGAGCGTCTATGAAGATTTGATGAGATCAGGATAATGAGAGTCAAATATCATCTATAAAAACCTCGGGTACATCAAGAACATCTCCTTTTTTCCTGCCCTTGAGGTTGCTTATCATTTCATCGAACACAGACTTGGAATAACTGTAGTTCCAGTCCATGACCAAAGCAACCACAACAGACATCTGAGTGTGGCTTATCTCATCAGAACCCACTTTCCTCATGCGACACACGTGATTGTGTGAATCAAGAACCTCCAATATGGATGGAATAGCTTCTTGATAGCTGGAGGGTAGGATCCTTCATATCCCATTCTCAGGGCTATTTCAGCAACAACATCAGTAGCGTATTCTGATGGATAATCGGGTTGATCACCAAACAACAAAACCTTAAGAATAATAGCCTCTGAAATAATAATAGGCTACTTATGGATCTTTGATTCAATCACCACAAATCCCCCAGCATCTCTCTGATTAATGGAAGCATGATTCCAAAATTCAATCACCATCTTCTTGCAAATGACAGAAGTTTCTCGTAAAGCGTGAGAAATCCTGCACATATTAATCCCCACGATCATTGACGTGAACTCCTTGTAGATAAGAGGTGGATCAAACAAACATCCAACAATGTTGTGAGTATCAACAAATTTCAAAGGTGCCTGATCAGCCATGACTACAACAAACGAGTCAAGTTAATAATATGCTCAATTAACTGGACAATCACTTATTATTTAGAATATATATATATATATATATATATATATATATATATAATTAACATCTTAGTTAAAGAGCAGGGACCATAAATATAAATATAGATGATGTGAGTCCTTATTTGTAAAATTGTGTCAATTTTATGTGATTAAGGCAGTTTTCGGTTTAGAAACAGAGTTCATTGTCTAATAGAAGAGTTTTCGGTCCAAGTGTCAAGTATTCTGTCCAATACTATTCATAAGAGTCCCAGTACAGTCGAGAACCAGAGTTTTCGGTTAACCAAAAGGGTTCTCGGTCAAACTTTGACTGGGAACTCTTGGGATTCCGGCTGGTCACAGGATTCTTCGGTTGACTAAGGGTTTTCCGTTAACCAACCCCGAGAACCCAAGATCCTGAGATCTCTGTAGATCTCGGCGTTAAAACCCTTGGGTTCAGTCTTGAATTTCGTGTCGTCTTCCCATAAATACCAAAAACCCCATTGTTGGAGAAACCTGCAACTTCAAGAGAACACATAAAAAATCAAACACACGATATTCAATCATCACAAACATACATCCTAATTAAATATAGACATCACTTATGGACCTGTGATGCCTCCCATTTCTTCTCAAAGCGTATTTGGCTTTTCCCAGATCACCCAGTTTGACTCCAACCCTCTAGTGCTTGATCAAAATATTTTCTTTATACAAAAAAATGTTTAAGCTTCAAGGTTGAACGTTGAACTTACAAGCCATCCGGACTTACATGCCTCACATTCAGAGTGTTTAGGACTTATCTGAATGCCCCACCCTTGTAGTTCTAGTTTGACCTTTAAGCTTTTGAAATACGAATTTTAATAACACAATATTATATATATATTTATATATATATATAACATAACTTAGAAACACAATATTTTTGGTGATCAAGACACTAACGGCCTCGTGTATGACTGGGTAATTGCTTTTCTGCCTATCATTCAGAGAGATATATCTAGAGACATGCACAAATCTTTAAAATTACTCTCCATAGTAAGTTTAGCAGATTTAGTTTATATCACTTCAACTTTTACGCATCATGGAAAGCTACCATATAAATCAATGACTGTTCAAAAGCCTTTTAAGCCTAGTAACTTAACACGTTAGGCACACATAAGCAATTTACTATCATTTTCCCAAGGTTGGATCGATTTTCATTTGAAAAACTTTTAAGAATCCAAAAAGCTTTTAACTGAATAATCATATTACTTCCCACAATGTGTTATAGAAGACAATTTTAAACTCAGTCGCCCCAGTCACTTTTAGTTTCCAGGTAAAATATATATAAAAAATACATATCCCTAGAACTTTAAGTAACTGACATATTTTTAAGCGAAAGAATTAAACAAAACACACCACAGTCGCCATAGTCACTTTCAGTATTCATGTGAATGGCTTCCCGTATGTCTACAAGTAGATGACAGGACCAAACATATACAAGTATATGTCCCTCAAACTTAAGCAACCGACATATTTTTAAGTGAAAGTGTAAAAATATTTTTGAATTTGTTTTTAATTTTCTCCCCTAAATTTGTGCAAAACCTTTATCAACAAGAAAAAGAACTTTTGTGTACAAATTTAGCCTTAAGAAGACTCAACTAACGAAACGAAGCATTTTAAGAAACCCTACAAGCACATTAAATCTGGCTTTTCCGACCGGTTTTGTAAATAAGTCTGCCACTTATTATCAGTGTGAACTTGTGAACTTGCTCAAGATGAATTAATTTTCGGTCATAACAGTCACGAATAAAATGAATTATGATGTCTATATGCTTGGTTTTTGAATGCTGAACAGAATTTTTAACAATAGCAATAGCAGCATCATTATCACAAAAGATTGGAGTATCAAGAAATTCCAAACCGTAATCCAGCAATTTATGTTTCATCCAGATAACCTTGGAACAGTAGGTTGATGCAGTAACATACTCAGCCTCAACAGTGATGTGGACACCGTATGTTGTTTCTTGCACTTTCATGAAATAAGTCGATCACCCAAGAATTGACATCCAACATACGTAGATTTCCTGTCAATATCATCTCTACCATAATTGCTATTAGCAAAAGCATATAAATCAAAATCTGAGTTTTTGGGATACCAAAGACTTAGCTTTGGTTGCCCTTTCAGATATCAAAAAATACGTTTAATAGCAATTAAATGAGAAAGTATAGGATTAGCCTGGAAACGGGCACATTGACATACAGCAAACACGATGTCAGGGCGTCTGGCGGTGAGATACATCAGGTCTGATCATTAATCGATAGTGCGTTTGATCTACGGAATTCCCTTCAGGATCAGATGAAAGAAGAGGTCTTTCCGCCATATGGGTTGCCACGCTCTTAGAATCTTGGGATTCGAACTTTGCTAGCATGTCTTAGACATATTTTCTTTGACGCAGCAGAATTCTCGTCGAACTCTGACGAACCTGTAGTCCCAGAAAAGTCGTCATCTTCCCCAACGAACTCATTTCAAATCTCTTATTCATAACTTCTTCGAATTCAGAACATAGAACCGAAAATGATGTCATCTTCATAAATCTGAACCAAGATCAAATCTTTCCCAACAGTTTTAAGGAACAAAGTCTGTTCGATGGTTCCTCTCTTGTACCCATGTCCTAGTAGGTTAGCCATCAAGGTTGCATACCATGCCCGAGGCGCTTGGTGAAGACCATAGAGAGCTTTGTCTAGTTTGTAAATGTGATTAGGATGCTTAGAGTCAACAAAACCAGGTGGCCGGTCCACATAAACTTCCTCTTTTACTTCTCCATACAAAAACGTTGTCTTGACATCCATTTGGTAAATCGTGAATCCCATGTAGGAAGCATATGCCAGGAAACTGAATGGCCTCAAAACGAGCCACATGAGCATACACTTTTTTATAGTCTAAACTTTCAACCTGATGAAAACTACGAACCACGAGCCGTGCTTTGTTTCAAACAATAACTCCAGTATCATCTTGCTTGTTGCGGAAAACCCATATTTTATTTAAAGCTTTCTTTCCAACGGGCAGCTCAACCAGTCTCCAAACCTAGAGTTTCTCAAACTAATTCAATTCCTCAAGCATGTCGTCCACCCAGCTTGGCTCTTGTAAAGCCATTTCAATTGACTTAGGTTTAATCTGAGATATGAAACATGAAAATAAATAGCTGTTGATGTGTCCTGTCTGACTTCTGGTTGCCACACCAGTTGCAACAGGACCTATGACATTGTCGATTGGATGATCTCGTTGAATTCTTTTCGGAATTGTATGACCGGGAACAAAGCTGTTAGAAAGTAAATTCGTTGGATCTTAAAGGATTTCAGATAGATGGCTCTTCCAGCCAGATGTCGTCGTACTGTGCGAGTACGAAGTACTGGCAATGTACTCATTTGGTATGACATCTGGAAATAGAGTGCTTCCAAAAATTTGATGAATACCACTCCCCCCCTCAACTGATGGAACATTGGCTGCAGCATCTGTTGAAGACACAGTCTCAGTAACACTTTCTTGTTGTCTAGCTGACAACGGCTGAGTAGTATCCAATGATTCCGATGGGTTAACACTCAACACTGAAGACATACGAGAGTCAATTGGAATATCTTCATCTTCATCAACATGAGTTGTAGCACCATCATTTGAATTTTGTGTAGCAACATCTGTAAACACATTAAATGGCTTAAACAATTCATTATAATCAAATAACCAATCAGGACCAACACGAGCATCAGTCTCATTTTCTTCTAGCCAACACACGTCATATGATTCCACTATTTGCTTCGTTGACTTCCTATAAAACATGTAGGCAGTATGACCGGCATATCCAACAAAGTAACAATCATCAGCCTTGGCTCCAAACTGGAGTCGTTTTGAGATTTAGTAGAGTACACAGACATCCAAAGGCTCGAAAGGGTACAACCATAGGCTTGTGACCATAAACAATCTGATAAGGAGTCTTCATCTGAGATATGTTGATCAACACTCGATTTTGAACATAACATGTTGTGTTGACCACTTCATCCCAGAAGAACAAAGGTAGCTTTGAATCACACAGCATAGTTCTTGCTGCCTTGATAAGAGTTCTGTTCCTTCTCTCATCAACTCCATTTTGTTGCGGTGGGCAAGCTGAACTGTACTGTCTAAGAACTCTTTTCTCGGCACAAAAATAATTCAACGTTAAATTATTGAATTTGGTGCCGTTGTCACAGCCAATACCCTTTAGCTTTAGATTGAGTTGATTCTCCATGAGCAACACAAAGCGCTTTATCAATTCTGCTGTTTCACTCTTATTTGACAAGAAAAACACCCGAGTGAAACGTGAGTAGTGATCAATAATAACCAAACAATAAGAGTTGCGAGAAAGGCTCAAAACATGAAATGGACCAAACAAGTCCATATGCAGTAATTGAAAGACTGATGAAATGGTATTAACCAGTTTTGGCTTGTGAGATTTTCGATTATGTTTGCCCAAAGCACAAGCCGTTTCAATTGTTACAAAATCCTTGACAGGAAAACCACGCACCAAGTCGTTTTTAGCAAGACGGTTCAGATTTTTAATGTTTGCATGACCAAGATGACGATGCCAATGCATGACATTATGTTCCGAAACTTTTGAAAATAGACAAGTGATTTCATCAGGAACATTTTTGTTCATATCAATCATGTAAGCATTATATTTTCTTTATGATCGAACAAGAACCCAGTCTTCTGGTATGATGATGCCATGTTTTAATATTAAACACTTTTTGTTAGTGAAATGGGTTGAAAAACCTTTATCACAGATCCACGAGACGCTGAGCATACTGTGTTTCAACTCAGGAGCAAAATTAACATTCTCAAATTTTAGAACACCATTACTTACAGTACCCTTCTGAGTAATCTTCCCCTTCTTTCTTCCCACAAAGGAAACATATCCACCGTTAAAGATTTGAATGTCGTGTAGTTGGGAGATGTCTCCTTTCATGTGCCTGGAAGAGCCACAATCAACATAACAATGTTTGATGATGTTACACCATAGCTGTTCCTGCTCGATGTGCAAGATTAGTTAGAATTTGGTACCCAGTCCATTGTAGTGCTGGGTAAACCTGATTTATCTAAGCATATCACGGGTTGCTATGACATATCTTCCCAATTATATAAGATCGAACAAGTTTTCTTGGTCATTGGATATTTAGGCAGCCATTCATATCTTGTTTTTGAAGCTTTGTTATTTGTATGAATTGATGACTTATGTGCTGTTTGTTTTTTTAGAGGTAAAATGTCTGCAGTCTGCGGACCACATCTGCAGACATCTGTAGCAGAAGAGGTGGACCAAACCTTTGCAGTATGTTAGAAGAAGACTGTTTTTTTATGTCTACAAACTGCTAATAAACTAATAATAATTGAATAATTATGCAAACTAATAATTGAACAAAAAGCTAGTAAGAATTCAACACCTAAACTTTCTACACACTTTTTTCAACTAATGACTAATAATAATTGAACAAATCAATTTCTATAAAATGTTCTAACTATATTTCTTTGCATTCTAAAGATTTCTATGATGATCCAGACTCTAGTTGATGATTTCCTAATCTTCCTTTTCTCTTAGCACCAAATGTGCCAGCTTTGATCCCATCCTTTGATTTAAAAGTCCGGACTCAGAATCTAAAAGCCTTTTATATTCTTTATCATTTCACCCTACATTCGAAGAAACAAAATAATAATAATAATAATAATAATAATAATAATAATAATAATAATAATAATACCTATTGAACACAAAATATTAATTAAAAATTTGTCCAAATTTGGGCCGTTTGGCATGCCAGGTCAAATTGGTAACATGAAAAACTTCCAAATTAAATTTTTTTGAAGCTAACGTTATGAATCAATCAACTTTTCCGCTTATTTATAATTTTTCCAATTTGTGACCCATTGAATATTGCATCAAACTACCAGTCATGCGTCAAAATACATTCATATGGCTTGAATGATAGTGATGAATCAGTTTTACCTAATTAGTATAAATCTGAATACCTTGCAAGAATTTATTTTGCACAATATTAAAAATTATTTTAGTGTCCGACGGAGTTGTATGGAGGGTGGCTGGAAGAGGAGTATAGCGGCACCAGGATGGTGGAAATGGCATGGGAGTGGCCGGCGGAGGTGTAAGACGGTGGCAGGAGGTGGGATGAGGGGTGTGCCGGTGTAGAGAGAGGAAAGGGGTGGAGGGTTGATAGGGTTTGATGGTTGGGGATGAGGGTCTGATGAAAATGATAATATCATGTGGGAAGAAATGTTAGAAGAGGTTAGAAGCTAATGGTACAAGTCTGCATCAGAAAGAGGGCGCGCAGACATTTTTTAATAAAATGTCTTCAGAAAAACAAATACAGTGCAAACCCAAACGTCTGCGCGTGGTCTGGGCGACCCAAACAAAAGAGGTCAATATAATATTTTCTGAAAAAACAAACACCTCCTTAGTCTCCGGTTTGCGAGTGGAAGGCACAGTTGACTTTGACTTCCAAACTTGTTTCGGTCGAGAAGCCAACTTGGTTCTCGAGACTGAAGCAAAGTTTCCATCACGTTTCTGAAACATGTTAGGCTTGGTCTGATGAGAGCTTAACCTATCACCCTTGTTTCTTTTCCAATCACCGTCAGAGGGATTTGCCCCGTGATACCTTGACTTGCTTTGGAAGGTGTTTCGAGGCATATATCTATGATAACATCCATAATATGGGACATATGGATGGGGTGGACAATTTCTAGCAATATGAGCAGGAGTTCCACAGTTAAAACATGTTTGAAGTTTGACATAAAATTCATTGTGGACTACTCCTGGTCTTGATCTGTTGTGTGAGCTAGTTTGCCTTGTTTGGTACCTAACACCTGACTTATTACTTGATTTATCACAATTGTGAACATTTGAACTTCTTTCTTTGACAAACTTAGGTGACAAAAGTTTACTAGAATGTTTAATGTTATCAGTTTCATTAAAAAACAAACCACGATATTTAAAAGTTTTGGAAGAATCAACCGCACAATTGTCTTTGCTCTTAAAAACAGAGCTCACGCAAACATTTAATGTAACAGAATTCAAAACAGGTAAATTTAAATGAACATTAGAGTTAATGTTTTTAACATTCAAAGAAGGTAAACCATCATGCTCATCTATCCAATCCTCAACAATTTCTTCATCTGCACGTGAAGTAAACACATTAGTATCATTCACCCTTTAGGTTGATTTAGTAGTTTCTACTGAGTCAATTGCACCTTTGCCATTTTCAGTTGGCTTACCATACTGGATAAAGTTTTCCATTTCTTCTTCTTCTTTGGTAGGAGGGAGACCAGTGTAGTTATCATTATAAGGAGGGGAAAACATACTGTACCCAATACCCTCACCCTTGGTTTCTTTCCAATACAATTGTTTTTCAATCATGGACTCAAGAACTGCACTAGAGACATCGAATTTCTTAAAATTGAATTCAGCATTTTCAAATTTATTAGTCAACTTGGCAATCTACAATTAGAAGCTTCTTATTAAGTGGCCAGATCAGCAATTTTCTTCTTATCATCTAAGTGGTGACATCATTTTATGCTAAAGTCGAATTGAAGTTTAGAAAAATCCTTTTGTTGTGCCTCTAGTTTTTCTTTAAAAGCTTTTTTGAATTTTTTAAGTGTGAAGTTCTCATGTTTTATTCCCCACATTTCTCTAATCAAGTTACTATTGTGAGATGTATATAAATCTACTTTATTAACACAGGATTGAGAACATAATTCATAACTTACCTCGGATGAACTAGAAGGAGTGAAAGATAGGAAAGAAATTGAAGTTCTTTGACTTGTTCCTCAGCATCGTTCTCTTCTTCAGCAACCTCAATCCGGGCAAAGTTTTTAGTCTGATTGTTAATGTTGAGACCTGCCATCTGATCATTCCAAGAGAACTGTTGAGCTACCAATCCCCGCTCACCTTCACCTAAACTAGCTACATTTTCTCCTCTTGCATTGCTCACTGGAACCAATGCCCTATTTTTGTTTCCTTCCTTAGTTGGATTAGTGCATTCACGAGCGAAGTGACCTGACTCGTGACAGTTATAGCACCTCAGAGTGTCTTTGTTAAATCCCACCTTCTGGTTAGCTGGCACATTCCAGTTATTTCTTCATGTTCTCTTTGTAAATTTCTTCATGCGAAACACTGTCATGGCTATTTGCCAGGAGATATCCATTTCTTCCCCATCTTAGGATGGATTTGATCCAACTCAGCAGCTACAACTGGTTAAACCTGATCTCCAAAAAGAAAGGCGTTGTAGCAGCTCATGAACCCTGCCATCAAGGCGATGTTTTCTTGAGTCTCCTTTGAGATAGTGGGAATCTGATTGGGAGACTGACTGAAAGATGCAGTAGTTGGTTAGGGCTTGGCACCAGAAGCAGATTGTTGAATAGGTTGAGGAAAAAACACGGGAGTTTGCTGTGGTGGTGCCTGAGTGAATTGACCTTGAGAAAACTTAAACATTGAGAAATTATTTTGAGACTGTTGTGGCTGAGTGTACTGCCCTTAGAAGATTTAAACATTGAAAAGTTGTCTTGCGAGATGAGAGCATAATTAGAAGCAACACTGTAGTTGGTCGCATTATAGAAATTGTCATGATTTGTGGAACTCTGTTTATCATCATGTCACAAGCTTTAATGATTGCCATTACTTTTGACGAAGTTAGCCTGGCGAGATCCTTTTCTTCTTAATCACAACAACATTCATATCCCAGCTTTGTGGCAGGGAATTGACCAGTTTATTATTGTCTCAACAACGGTCAAGTTTATGTTTGCGGATCACTTTCAGTGACCAAAGATATAAATCTCTGTAATTGTGTTTCTAAAGACTCTCCCAGAACATGATTGAACATATTGAATTTTTTTCGTAGGAGATCGTGTCGGCTTCTTCTCATGTCCTCATTTCCCTTATACGCTTTAATAAGGGCTTCCCAAAAAGCCTTACCAGATTGTAATTCTCTAAATCCCAAGGCAATTTCGGGTGAAAGTGCCATAGTTAAGGTAGCAAGAGCCTTTACGTCCTCTTCAATCTTTTCAAAATCTGTGTCGACATACAACTCGACAGGCTTCACAACCACCTCGTCAGAATTTTCTCATTGATAAGTGATAGCTTGGGGACGCCGAACAATGCTCCTCCAAATCTTCGCATCTTTAATTTTCACATATTTTTCAAACCTAAACTTCCACTCGAAAAACTCCTCATGAGAAAATAAACGAGGTACACGAGTAGTAGTTCCCATGATGGAATCCAGTTCTTGATGCAGAGCAACATTTGATGAATTATTGGTTACTTGGTCCATTTTAAATGAAAGCCCAATGTACTGACTAAATCATAAGTCCAATTATGTGTTCAGTTAAACTGAGGCCCAACAGAACACGCCTAGATACACAGTCACAGCCGTGAACAGCAAGCTTTGACCGAGAACTCAGAAAGTCAACCGGAAACACTTAAAATTGACCGAGAACCCTGAAAGTCAACCGAGAACCCTGAAATCAAGCGAGGACACTTGAAATTTACCGAACACTAGTGAAATCCACCAAGAACCCAAATATTTGGCCGAAAACCCTTAAATGATCCCGAGAACAACCATGTAAAGCCCGAAAACGATCTAAATTGCCCGAAAACAATATAAGATGCCGGATAACGCCCAAAGAAGCTTTGACCAGATAAGTTTGGTAACAAACTAAATCCCAAAATCATAGGGATTTGAATTTGAATCAAAATTAAGTCAATCTTTAACCCAAATAGACTCTTTCCACCCTCTGATTAGTAATTCACCGGAAATACTAATACCACGTCCACCAAAATAATCAATAAAACACAATCTTTGAATCTGTGATAACACAAACGATCCTAGAATAGGTCAATAGGCTCAGATACCAATTGTAAGTCCCGTTAAAGGATCTTTCAATGTGATATCACCTAAACTCATTGTTAGGAGAAATCTAACACGAGTAGATTCATTGTGACATAAGTAAAACACAATAAGAACACAATAAACAAGCTTCAAAACACACGTATATTCACGTCGGGTGCTTATGCACAATAGCTTACAAAAACCAATACTTCTCTCTCGTATCTCTCTCTCTCTCTCTCTAACGTCTACCCCCCAAGTTAATCTAGATACAAGGTTTATATAGTAACTACACCAAAATAATCGTGTATTTCGGAGGGTGCAAGTGTAACAACTCGGATTTTTCAAATTAAGATTTTAATTAAATACCCAACCTATTATGAGGTTCGGGAAATTTTGTCAATAAAATTATCATGTTTATCGAGTTGAATTAATTTTTATAATGTTATTTTTAATTGTTTATATATTATATATTTATGACTTTCAATATATGGCAATATGAACCCCAAACCCAACTTTTATCCCTGTATATATCCATCCTCAAACCATAAAAACTAAAATGAAAATATTGTAATTATTATGATCTTACCCGTTTAACCAGGATCCGACTCAAACCCATACTCATATTGCAAAACTTTATTACAATATAGGATGTCTTGGACCTCAATTCTCGTAGATTTTATAGGAATTAAATCAATGGACGTATTATACATTCCTTAATCAGTCTCACCGAGGTATTTGATTAGGAAAATTAGATCTTTTTTATACGTATTTCTTGTTTATATGAACCGTCCTTAATAGTTTTTGGGTATTATACCTTTGAGACAACCATAAATAAGTTAACCTCGTCTGGACGATCTTACTGGTATCACTTATAAAACCCCTATGTCTAACTGTAATATCGCAACTGTTGTGTCTAGTTTTTGATCTATTCTTGGACGACGACCTATCGGGATAAAACACATGCGATTAAACACTGTTTGAGGTAATAGGTTTATTAATGTTCATCATTGTTCGATTAACGAAAACCCTAACATATAATCTACTAACACCAACTGATTAAATCAATTGATGATTCTAGGGTTTAATACTGAATTGAGTTTTGCTTAAATTAGTTAATACGTAACTAAAATAAGGTTAAAACTAGGTTAGCCACCAGCCCAGTTGGCCGGTGCACATTGGTTAAGGTTCTAGATGGCTGGTCACGGGTTCGAGTCCCAGCCACCACTTGTGTTTTTTTTTTTTGGCAATTTCGAGTATATTAATCAATTTTAATCAATAATAATCACATATATCATTAAATAAATTATGCTTTTATAAAAATGACAATTTTACATGTGTTTTTCCACATTTTTTTAAAAGCTATATATGTATATATGTATATATATGTATAAATATGTATATATATATATATAAATATTAAAACTTGTTTAAGTTTAGTTATTTAAGGTGTTTATATATAAATATTTGGTATATATATATATGATAAAAATTAACTTTTTATATCATGACTATGTATTTTATATATACTTTGAATTAACTTTTTTATACGAATATATATTATATAAACATATTTTTACATAATAATTTTATATTAGTTAAAATAGATGTAAAGATTTAAAAGACCTGTAAGATGATAAATACACATTTACCAAAATAATAATAATCGATCATCAAATTCCCAACTTTATTTATCTCAATCTGCCAATTCCTTATGTTTGTTTCCGCACTTATTCTTTATTAGGCTTTATCGTCAAAGCTTGATCTACCGTCTTCATTGTTATTATATTATTATTCCCGTTTGCTCGTTTGATAATGTGAGTATCACACTCCCCTCTTTTAACTAATTTTTATTGTTTGGGGGACATATGCTTTCTAGATAGTTTATTATTACTCAATACTCAAATTGCAGTTGTTAAATCATGTGTGTATACCAGTTTATGCCTAACGTTTTATAAGCTTATATGATTTATTTGATACGCATTCGGAGTGGTCCATCATAATCACATCATAGTATGATCATACGATGGTTGTAGTAGCCATCGTCCAGTTCGTCTGGCATCGTGCTTACCACCAACTTATCTACTTGCTCAATTGGTTAAATTGCTTATCTCACTTGATACAATTTTCACTTTTCTTTACTTATCATGCATTAACTTATCTAATGTTTTACTCACTCAACCTAGTGTTGACAAAATTATTGTATTTTTAACGCACATGCAGGTCACCGTATGATATGATTATCAAGATTTCTTTGAAGAAACTTAGGGTTGCATGCTAGAGAAGAAGATACACGAGTTAAATTTTGGATTTTGTTTTACTTGTTTACTTATAGAATTATGTACTTTGATTATTTGAAATTGTTGAATTATTTGAAATGGAATAATAGATATTGTCATTTTAATATTGCATGATAGTACCTTGAGAGATGTGAGAAATCAGCTCATGCCCCGGCATTTCTGCCTTAGGTTTGGGTGTGGCAGATTGGAATCAGAGACGAAGGTTTAAGATAGGTCGTTAGAAATGTCTTAGTAGCATGCTTTGGAGCCCTATACGTGCTAATTTGTCTACCTTATGTGTTCAAATTAATTGCTTACAACTTTCCTTAGTTAAATTATTTTTCTTATTATTATATTGTCATGCACACACACTCAACTCTGAGGCTATGCCGAAACTTTCAAAGAAAAATTTTCTTAATCAAGTTAGATTGCTTTTGTTTTGGGAAATTCCTTAAGAATTTACTACATTTATTTTTACTCCCTCACTGTAGGGCTAGGTTATGTGACATGTCCTATAGTAACTGGAAGGGGAGAGAACTGTGAGTCGGGCCTTGGCAAAACGGTTCCAAGAACCTAAGGTAAAATGTTATTCCTTACCTGGAGGATAACCTGGCCATAGTACTTGATCTTATTTGCCAAAGCGGGACACAACTGTCATCTGTTTGACACCCTAGGCTGTCAACGTGACCACCTTAGTGGTTGCATTGCATATATTATTTTTATACCGAATTCACGGTTGTTCATGGCTCAAATTCGGTAAACCTCCTATTATTGTGTTATATTGTTTAAAACTGGTTAGTTGGATATCCCGTCTGTCCATTTCCCAACTTGTTTCTGTGTTTTTGTTGGAGTAATCATTATGGTGGTTAACGAGATACTCCAACTACCCACATTTTATTTCGTTGTTCGTTATTTATGTTGGTACAGTTAAAATGCCATGTAACGCTCATGGGCCGTGCAACTTCATTGTATTGATTATTCGTTAATTAGTTGGTACAATTAAAAGGCCATGTAACGTTCATGGGCCATCCAGCTCACTTATTTTAAATCGTTATTTAGTTGGTACAGTGAAAATGCCATGTAACACTCATGGGTTGTCCAACTCCATTACTTTTTTTTGTTAGTTTTGATGGGCTATTCAAATTGCCATGGAAATCTCATGGGAGGCCAACATCCACAAATATATTTCGTCAGTTTATTGTAAGGTTAACAAAAACTTTAACTTTTAAACTGACTTCATCTCCTCATCTAGTTATCACGCATTAATCATTTTACTACATCAACTCATAAGTATTTACGCAATGTACCCCTTATCTTACAATATTTTACTTTTATTCCTCATGTCACGGCGCAAATCCCCCAACCAATAAAAGCAAAGTTATTGTAAAACAACTAGTCTTCTATTATTTAAATGATTTCCTCAAGTTATCCTTCACCTTATAAATTTATATTTTTGGTCCTCGTAGAATGTCTTCACCAAGAAATCATCGTCGTTATCAAAGTTCATCTGGGTCTCACGATCGCCGTCTGGCTGCTAGAATTACGAATGAGTTTGCTGCTGCTATACCCAAAATCATCACCCAAATCCAAAGCCTCAAATCCAATGGATCTGCTACTCCGTTCACACCAAACAACTATGATTTCCATAACTTTTTGAGTACTAAACCCACTTCCTTTTGTGGTGAGGAAAATGCCACCAAGTTGTTGCAATTGTTTGAAAAGATGAAGAATGTGTTCTTCCACTGTGAATGTCCAGACGCCAAACAGACTAAGTTCGCCTCGAGCGTTTTCGAGGACCGAGCTATAACATGGTGGAATGCTTTGAAGGCCCACCAAGGATCAGATTTGGTTGTAGCCATGCCCTGGGAGGACCTCAAAGAGGCAATGAAGAAGGAATTATGCCCTGATCATGAGCTTAAAAGGCTAGAGGCCGAGTTTTGGGAGCTCAAGCAAGTTAGTGGGGATAACTCCACCTACTCCAACCGCTTTCGTGAACTTAGCCGAATCGTACCCCACCTTGTAACCCTCGAGAACTGCGGCATTTAGAAATGCATTCGTGGTTTACCGAACATTTTTCGTGATGTTGTGGTGAGTCGTGATCCCTTAACCATCGGTGAGGCTATGGACCTAGCTGCTTCCCTCACCGACAGTCATGTTAGGGATGGAACCTTGTTCTGAAAGGATTCCAAGCCTAATCCCGACAAAACCGAAACTGACTCATCCTCTTATACTAAAGTTGAACTCAAGCCTATTTCCAACAATAACAATCACCGCAACAACAACAACAACAAGCGTAAAGCCAACCATCAGAACTATGTCGTTACCCAACCCAATAACCAACCTCCTCCTAAACAAAACCAAAATGCCTCAAACAAAAAGGCCTACGCCGGACCTCATCCCCTATGTAGCAAGTGTAACTTTCATCACTCTACTCAAACCCCTTGCCGATTATGCACCCAATGCAATCGTTATGGTCACCTTTCTAACACTTTCCGTGTCCCGCCTAATGCACAAGACGCCCCACATACTCAACCCGGTGTTCCCAATACCCGTGTTTTCTACCATTATGGACACCTAAATCATCTTCGTAATTCTTGTCCTCAACTTATCCATGCCCATAAAGTCCAAACTATGACTACACCACACTACATTACCCATGCTTACCAAGTTTAAACCCATCAACCCCTTGTCCTTCAAGCTCCTCCATCAATCAAGGTCAACCTAACTTACCTCAACTCTATCAAACCTCGCACCCACAAGCTCAATTGTACCAATAATACTCTACTCAATCCCCGCTATGCAAGTCCAACCCATTCAAGCTATCCCAAGTCAATATACCTCGAGTGTTCAAGCTCTCGCGGATACAACTCCTCATGGTGCTTCAAGTCACGTCAATTGAGCTAATCAAGAAATCCGAAGACCTTTCCTATTTTCCTTATCTTATTTTAATTTATCTTGTCTTTTCCTAATTATGATTGTAACGTCTCTTTATGGCCTCGGATTTTGAATTTGAACCTTATCATTTGCATGTTTTATCTCATGATTATGTATATAAGTGATTGTTTAATAAAGCCTACTTCTATCTTAATTTTTTACCTTCATTCATCGCAACACATTAACCCCAACTATTAATGAGTTACTTCTTTGCAACTTTCTAGATTTATACCTTTACGCTAATGATGTCTTAGAAATTTCTTTATATTTATTGAAATCCACCGCAACCTTTGAAATTGTGATTTCCTAGTTTTATAATTAAAATTCCTTAAAACTTTTGTTTTCTCAAAATCATGTTCTTTAAATATTTTGTAACCCACACAATGGGACGAGTTATGTGGGCCATCCGACGATCTAAGTAATTACGGGTAAACACGTAATTACCAAAGTCCTTGCATGGAAATCATAAGCCGGACAATTGTGTGCCATAATATAGAATCGTAAGTAGTTGAAATAATGGTACAAATATAAAGATGATAAGTACATGGTGGATATGCCGCTGGTACATCCTATAAGTGTCCTTATAGGATTCTCATTTGGAGCGTTGCTTCAACTATTCAAAGTCCTGTATTATGATTAGTTTAGAATCATATATAATTTTTTTACTTTTTCTTAAAGTTTAATGATGTTGTTAGAGTATTCTTTAATTTCGGGATGAAATTCCCTAGAGTAGGGGAGACTGTAACAACTTGGATTTTTCAAATTAAGATTTTCATTAAATACCCGATCCATTTAGAGGTTCGGGAAATTTTATCAATAAAATTATCACGTTCATCGAGTTGAATTAATTTTTATGATGTTATTTTTAATTATTTATATAATATATATTTATAACTTTCAATATATGGCATCCCTTTATGTTTCCATCCTCAAAACATAAGGACTAAAATGCAAATATTGTTATTATTATCATCTAACCCGTTTAAGCCAGTATTCTACTCAAACCCATACCCGTATTGCAAACACGATTACAATATAGGATGTCTTGGATCTCAATTCTCGTAGCTTTTATAGGAATTGAATCAATGGACGTATTGTACATTCCTTAATCCTTCTCACCGACTTATTTGATTAGGAAAATTATATACTTTCTATACGTATTTCTTGTTCATACGAACCATCCTTAATAGATTTTGGATATTATACCTTAGAGACAACCATAAATCAATTAACCTCGTCTGGATGATCTTACTGGTATCGCTTACAAAACCCATATGTCTAATTATAATATCACAACTGTTGTGTCAAGTTTTTGATCTATTCTTGGCTGACGGCCTATTGGGATAAAACACATGCGATTAAACACTGTTTGAGGTAATTGGTTTATGAATTATGTTGAGTCAAAGATTTGACCTAAGAGAATTATAAGGAATACTGGAATCTTCTCAACCTCCTTTGAAATCGCTAAGTATGGAATCCGAGCACACTTGGACTCCGGGGAAAGGTTTACTTACCCTAGCAAGGTATTTTGTCCATCGGGCAAGGTAATCTTCTAGAATTCTTCTTTAGTGTATATCCGAGCAAGGTTCACTATGTCTAGCAAGATTGTTCTTCATAGCCAAGCAAGGTTTACCTCCGAGTAGGCTCTTGGCTAACCAAGCTCATGAAGTCAAGTAATTGGAAGATCGGGCAAGGTATTCATTAATAAAACAGTGGTCCGAGCAGGCTTGATGAGAGTAATGAAATATCTCAAGTTATGTCGGGCAGGGTTCAACTCCAAGCAGGCTATAATGTTACCAAGCAGACTTTGCTTTGCTAATAAGCTATCCTCTAGCAAGGAGTTGAAATGATCATTGAAGAACAAGGTTGGTCATAAGTTCATGTCAGGCAAAGTTTGATATGATCAAGAAGATTGAAGTCTGCTAGATGAGTATTTTCTTAGGAAAATACTCTAAGTAAAGTCTACCCGGAGAACTGTTCCCGAGCACACTTCATGGTTACCAGGTCTACCCGTAGAAGACAAAAGGCACAAACCCTACTCGGTGAAGACAAGTATTACAAAGGCTACCCGGAAGACCTGTTTTTACACTTAGTATAGTTATGAATATGTAATTTGAATATGTCTTATTTATTTAGGGTCTGTAGAAGATGGGACTGCCGTCAGGAAGTGGCAGGCCTATAAATAGAATATTTTAGGGCACGCCTACCACGGATCAGACACGGATTAGCCACTTTTCTCTGAGAGAATAGTTCTGAGTGTGACGGTTGTCCTAGGATCATACGGATATAACTTTCCCCCTAAATTGATTATCATTTGTATGATTATTTATATGAATGAAAATCTTTTGAGTTATTGTTCTGTGTGAGTTACATTTCATTAAATCCACTACCAACAACTCTGTTTGTTTCTGATTTCGCTGTTAACAAACAGTTTTCATTCCCAAAATACATTTGTCATTAAGTCTCTTGTCGACACATTTATTGTGTGAGTTATGACTTGATTGTGAGTGTGAGTGATTATTCAGGACCGACAAGTGGTATAAGAGCCTGTTCGTTGCTGATTTGGGTGAAGAATTTGTTGTTATTTGAAGATCTAAAGAAGAACGATGACGTAAGCAGAACACTGTTTTATTGAAGAGTGGCGTCAGCTGCTCTGTTCTTCATTTCCATCCAGATTTACAAATTGCTGGTGTCTTCTTTACTTATTTTGATTAAAGCTTACATCTTTACTTATTAATCTTGCTCTAATCGAACCAGATACATCAGATCTGAAGATCCGATTCTCAGATCTGATTATTTTCAAAACCTGATTTTTGACTCTGCTTTTACTGATTAACCGATTGTGCTTTTCAAAAATACCAAAATGTCTGGTTACGAAGAAAAAGAGGTTTCTACTAATAAGATTCCCAGACTTTATGGACAGGAGAATTTCACCAAATGGAAACTCTTATTCAAGGCTGTTGTGTGCTACAACGATGTAGACATGCGGAGTTTAATCAAAAATGGTCCACAAGCAGCTGATGGTGCAGATTCTACTTCACTATGCGTGGTAGAATGAAGAAAGCAGACGACAGGGCCTTAGCCATGATCAAGCTAGGACTCTCTTGGGAGATCTTAACCAAGGTTGCACATCACACCATAGCTAAGGCTATGTATGATGCAATCCTTGAGATGTATAAAGGTAACACCTAGCCGAAAAACATAAAGAAACAAAGACTCAAGCAACAGGTAGAGAGATTCAAGTACAAGGATGGAGAAAGATTGAAGTCAATTCTAGAAAGATTTCTAGCAATTGTGAATGAACTGAGAACAACAGATTATGTGATGACCGATTTTGATTTGAACACCAAGTTGCTCAATTCAATGCCGAAGAAATGGTACACTGCCTGCAAGTTCATCCTTCAAAAGCCCAACTTTGATCAATTAAAGGTGGATGATGTAGTTTGCATCATTCAGGCTGCTGAGATAGAAATGATCGAAAATGAAATGATCAAAGAAGAGAAGCCATGTTTTCAAGTGACCAATGCTCTAATTGCACCTATGGGAAACTTGTCTACCAAAAATCAACAGCAGATTCCTATCATAGAGGAACCAATCGAACATGGTGTTGATACACCTAAATCATTTGTTGGTGGTAGCTCAAGTTATCATGGAAATCGGTCTAGGTTCAATGTCCAACTCTTAGAATACAATGACTCAGCCTCTATGGCAAATGGACACATACCTTATACTGGTGGAAGCAATGGTCATGGGTGTGAAACACAGGCTTTGTTCTCAATGTTCACAAAATCATACAATGCATTTCGGCAAAGAATTTGATCCATACCAGTGTCATCCAAGATGACCTAGAGCAAATTGATGCGGATGATCTGGAGGATATGGATTTGAAATGGCAAGCTGTCATGTTGGCTTTGAGAAGTAAAAGGTTGTACAACAGAACTGGTAGGTCTCTGGTCCTAATGAAAGGATTGGATATGACAAGTCAAAGGCAATTTTCTACAATTGCCAACAGCCTGAACATTTTGCAAGAGAGTGCAACCAACCAAGAAACTTTCAGATGAATCAGTTCCAGAATCAACAGCCAAGAAACCAGCAACAATACCAACAAAATCAACCAAGATTCAACAATAACTATCCCAACAACTTCAACAATTATAATCCCAAATACAACAACTATCAACAGCCTCCAATCAACAATCAACAAGTTGTTCCTCAAAACCAAAACTTTTAGAGAAATAACCAAAACCTTCAAACTGCTCCAACCAACTCAAACAGAACCAACCAAAATCAACCAAGAAATCAGGGAAATATAGCTTTGGTTGCACAGCAAGATGGTGATTTTGATTGGAGCAACCATGAATAGGACATCTCAAGAGAAAATGTTGCAATGATGGCTTTGATTGAAAACGAGGCTGGAACATCATCTTAGGTACACTCTACTCCTACAGTTGATTTACATGAAACTATCGATGCTTTAACCATAAAAGTAGGCAAGTTAGTGGGTGAGTGTTTCAGGAAACAAAGTATCATTAATGGGTATGAGGCAAGTGAGTTAATTAATGAAGAGAAAATTAAAAGTTTGGAAGATTATTGTATTAGTAGCTACAGAGCTCAAAAGTGATACATCACTGAGATAGATGGATTGAAGAAGATGATTGTTGAATAGAAGGTGCAGAACACAAAATTGCAAGTTGAAAATGAATTTCTGAAGAACTTGGTTTCCACAGGGAACATTTGTGGTATCTTGAACCAAGTGAAAGAAGAAGACAAGTACAAAGCAGTTCCACCACCATTCAAAAACAACTTTATGCCCAAAGTTGACAAAGAAAAGAGGGATGCATATCTATAACAATTCAGAAATGTATTTCAAGATAAAGAAGAATTTGTTGATCTTTACAAGAATGTTGAGGTGAACGAAGAAGGAGAATTTGTAGTGAAGAAAGAAGAAAGAGAAGACAAGTCAATAGGAGTACAAGTCTCTGAAGATGATTTTGATTCTAATGATCTGAATGTAGATGACTTAAGTGACTTAAGTGATCAGATCACAGATGAAGAACTTAAGGCTGCTAAAAGGGGCAGAAGAGTGAAGAAACCAGAATCCATAGACAAGCTTCTATTATACCCACCAGTAACACCAAAGATGAAGAAACAAAATGAAAGAATGAAGAGAGAACATTTGTCTTTTGACATATGTGAGAAGAAGAAGGTGAACTATAATACTGTAAGGCCACAAAGCAAGGCTGTATTGGAAAGGATAAGAAACAACAAGAAGAAGGTAATTGAAACAGTTGATGTTGAAAACTTTATCCCAGTTACCCAGTTTTCTCTAGTCATGAAGTGTTTGATATTGGGGAAGTTGAGACCATGGAATAATATGAAAAGAGGCGGTCAAGGCACAAAGGAAGCCTAGATGAAGAACCATTGAATATGAAGAAAATTATTTTTCTTAAAAGCAAGATTGAAAGACAAGATATCAAGATTGAGGAGTTTGTTCCTTTCTTAATTGACTTTGATGGTCTGAAGACTCAGAAAACACTTGGTGTCAAACTACCTAGACCAAGTGAGAGGTTCAAGAAAGGAAGTGATCATGAAAGATACAAGGGAAAAGTTTGGTGCAAGAAGTGTGATGAATATGGTCACCACACTGATTCTTGTAATGAAAGATTCAACTTTAAGACTTTGTGATTTATAAACAAAAGTATGATGAATACTTAGGAAAAAGAAAAGTGTGTGGAAAAAGGACCATGAGTGAAGATGTTTTGAAAGCTGCAGTATAGATTAAGAAGGAAAAGAAAGCTGATGTAAAGACAAAGAAACATGTGATTGAACCAGTCATGAGAATCAGATCTCCTAAGAAGTCTGAAAAGGCTGTCAAAAAGAATTTTCAACCCTTGAGAATTATCCCTAAACAAGACACAAAATTAGTCAAGTCTGATGATTATCAAGGATCACCAAGTAGTGAAAAGACAAGACTCAAAGGCATATTTTCTAGAAAGAAACCAACTGAACTAACTGGTGATGAAAAGTTTATGTTGAAACATGGTTATGAACCTCAAGGATTTCTTTGGAAACCTAAGGTTGAAGTTAAAGAGGAGAAGAATTCTGAAGTGAAAGTTTATCCAAGACCAATTGACTATGCTGTTCAAGAGTGTGTCACTGTATTGGATGATTGCCCATGTCCAACATCATTTGTGAAAACTCCAAGAGAATGTGGTTATGAAACTGATAATTCAGATAATCTTGAGTTGACTCATGAAGATCCTGAACCCATAACACTCACACATTATGTTGATACTGAAAATGAATTTGATGATTTGCAAGTTGAGATAACTTGCACTTCATCACTCAACTAATCAACTTCTTTAATTTGTGCAGGAACAGTCACTCCACTGAATGAAGTATGGTACATGGATAGTGGATGTTCTAGGCACATGACTTGTGACAAGAGGTCACTTGTCAATTATGAAGAGAAGTTTGAAGGTCCTGTGGCATTTGGCAGTGATGAGAATGGAGGAAAGATAGTTGGAACGGGAATTTTAACAAATGGGAAAGTCTCATTTGACAATGTGTTCTATGTTGAGGGACTACAATATAACCTGTTGAGCATATCACAGATGTGTGATAAGGGTTATAAAGTTGGTTTTGATGACTCACATTGTTTCATTTTAAGGCCTGAATTTGTGATCCCACCTGATATGATCATGATGATGGCACAAAGAAATGGCAACTTATATGAGCTCAACATGAAAGAAGCCGTTTCAAGAGGTGGTACATGTTTTGTTTCCAAAGCCACTGAAAATGAGTCAAAATTGTGGCATAGGAAATTGCGTCATGTGAATACGAAGAGCATGAACAAACTTGTGAATGGTGAGCATGTAATTGGTTTACCTACAAGAGAGTTCAGATTGGATGATAACTGTATTTCATGCCATAAAGGCAAGCAGCACAAGTCTTCTCATAAGACAAAAACTCATCAACTCAATTGATCAAGTGCTTGAACTACTTCACATGGATCTTTTTGGTCCTGTGAGTGTCCCAAGCATAGGAAGAAAAAGATATTTTCTAGTGATCATTGATGATTATTCAAGATATACTTGGGTTTATTACATGAGTACAAAAGATGAGACTGTAGAGTTGATTAAAGGCTGTGTAACCAGGATTGAGAATCAACTGGATAAAAGGGTTAAAGTGATGAAAAATGACAATGGTACTGAGTTAAAAAATGGTGTAAATGAAGAATTTTGTGCAAAAAAAGGAATACTTCAACAGTTCTCAGGTCCTAGAACTCCTGAACAGAATGGTGTTGCAGAAAGAAGAAACAGGACACTCATTGAGGCTGCAAGAACCATGTTGGCTAATGCTTTTCTGCCATTCACTTTTTAGGCAGAATCCATAAACACAGCCTGCTATGTTCAGAACAGGGTACTTATCAACAAAAGGCACAATAAGACCCCTTATGAAATCTTCTTAAATAGAAAACCCAACAACAAGTTTCTCAAGCCTTTTGGATGCAAATGTTCACTCTTGAACACCAAGGACTTTTTAAACAAGTTTCAAGCTAAATCCTTGGATTGCTTCTTTGTTGGTTACTCTACACACTCAAAATCCTATAAAGTATATGTGAAAGACCATTTGAGGTCATTGAATCATCTGATGTAATCTTTAATGAAAACCAGTTCAACACAGTTGATGGTCCAGCATGTCTGTTTGATATTGAAAATTTATCAAGTCATTCAAGATCCTGAAGACTTTGATGATTCATTCTACAAGACCAGTGTGATTGAAGAGAAAATTAAGAAAACATTGGACCTGGAAAAGTTATGGAAGAAGGTTGCAAGTAAAGAAACTGAATATTCATTTATAAAGGATCCCTCAAGTGCAGAAGTTGAACAAGTTCAAGACAATGATCAAGAGAACAATCAAAGTCCAGAACAAGATCATGAAGATAATAATCAAGACAATCAACTAGAACAAAATGATCAGGTTCAAAATGAGGGAGATCCAGGCAACCAAACAAGTGAAGAAGAAACAGTCACAGGGTAAGGTTTCAAGATTTGTTTGAAAGATTGAATTTAGGAAACAATGGTACATCCACCTCAAGACAGAATAATGAAGAAGCACCAGAGTTTCATGATGCTGAAACTGAATTGATTATTGAGGAACCAGATCTCAATGATTTAAATCTTGACACTACTGTGTCTGCAGATGTGATAGTTCAAACCCCTTATATTGAAAAGAATCATCCTTCTGAAAACATCATTGGAGATATATATGAAAGAGTTACAAGAAGTCATTCTTAATAAGCAAACATCTGTTTGTACTCCTGTTTTCTATCCCAGATAGAACCAAAGAACATTGTTCAAGTTCTAAAGGACAACAGCTGGGTAGAAGCAATGCAAGAGGAGTTGGCACAGTTCAGATATCTACATGTTTGGGATCTTGTGGACAGGCCAAGGAACAGATATGCAATTGGAACAAAATGGGTTTTTAGAAAAAAGAGGGATGAGAGGGGTATTGTGATTAAAAATAAAGCCAGACTTGTTACACTTGGATGCCTGCAAGAAGAAAGGATTGATTTTGAGGAAGTCTTTGCACCTGTTGCAAGACTAGAAGCTATAAGAATATTTCTTGCTTATGCTGCCTTAAAGAATATCAAGGTATTTCAACTTGATGTCATATTCTGCATTCCTAAATGGAAAGATTGAAGAAGAGGTGTATGTAACTCAACCACCAGGTTTTGAGGACACAGTGTATCCTAACAGGGTGTATAAGTTAAACAAAGCCTGGAATGCATCAAGCTCCAAGAGTATGGTATGATGAGATGTCAAACCATCTACTTGAAAATGGTTTCCAAAGGGGAGCTATTGACAAGACACTCTTATACAAAAGGAAAGGATCAGATTTCCTGTTGTTACAAGTCTATGTGGATGATATAATCTTTGGATCAACCAATGAACAAATGTGTATGGAGTTTGAAGAGGTGATGAAATCCAAATACAGTATGAGCTCTATGGGAGAAATGCACTTCTTTCTGGGAATGCAAGTTCAACAGAAAACTGATGGGATTTTCATTTACCAGACTAAATATGTGCAGGACATTTTGAATAAGTTCAAATGTCATGAATTCAAAACAACTTCAACTCTAATGGACACAAAAGAAAAGATGATAGCTGATGAACAGGGGGGCTATGGATGAGCATGAATATAGAGCCAAAATTGGATCCCTGATGTACTTAATTGCTACAAGACCTAACATCATGTTTGTAGTGTGTGTCTGTGCAAGATTCCAGTCAAGTCTAAAAGTTCCTCACATGAATGCAGTCAAGAGAATCTTTAGATATTTGAAGGGAAGACCTGACTTGGGGATTTGGTATCCAAAGAACTAGTCTTTTGATCTGATTGCCTACAAAGATAGTGATTATGATGGGTGTAACATGAGCAGGAAGTCAACCTCAGGTGGATGTCAATTCTTGGGAGACAGGCTAGTGTCATGGCAATGTAAGAAGCAGACAACTGTGTCAATATCAACAGCAGAAGCTGAATACATTGCTGCATCTGCTTGTTGTGCTCAAGTTCTCTGGATTCAGAATCAAATGTTGGACTATGGTTTGAATTTTCTAGAACACCCCTATTTTTATTGATAATACTGCTGCATATTTTACTGTTAAAAATCCAGTACAACATTCTAAGACTAAGCACATTGAGATTAGACATCACTTCATAAGAGATTGTAGTGAAAATGGTTTGATTGAAATGAAAAGAGTTGATACAAGTGATAACTTGGCTGACCTATTCACCAAACCACTTGATAGAACCAGGTTTAACTTTCTTTCGAAAGCCCTGGGGATGATCAACTCTGATGAAGTCTGATTGAGGATGTGTTCTTGATTGTGCAAACTGACTATCTTCTTACAGTCCTAATGAATGTTGTTTGTGTGTGTTTGATTATGATACCTTGTGATGTTAACTGATAATGTGCTTAATTGATTATCTGTGAAAATTAGGTATTTTTTATGCTTATTATTGTGTATCAGTTGACTGATAGGATATTTTGATAAGTAGTTTGAATTGTCTAAATTGATTAATTGCTTATCTGATGTCATGATTGATTGTTTGAATATTTGTTTAATCTGATCTAATGATGTTGTTAAGATAAATTGGACTATGCATGATGTGAAGTCTGCTTGTTTTAATGATGTCATTGATGATCATGATCTGAATATGTTATGCTTGTTTTTGTGTCAAAATATGTTTTTAAGTCAAAATGTTGTGCTAAATTGAAATTGCAAAGAAAAAATCTTGAACAAAACTATTTTTGAAAATACAAGAGCAAGTTGTTTATGGTGCTAAGACATGATAATACTATTCAATTCACAGCTTTATAGAAGCTTAAAAGAAAATTTTCAATGAAAAGTCTCAAAGAGTTACTTTTCCTGGAAAAATATGTCATTTGCTCAAGTTGGAAAGGCATATACTTGTATATGTTTGGTCCTGTCATCTGTTCTCAGATTGATAGGATAGCGATTAACCTAGAAAACTGAAAGCATTTGGGGCAATTGTAACTTTTTTTCTATTCTTTCACTTAAAATTATGTCAACAACTCTGTTTTGAAAGGACATGTACTCACATATATGTTTGGTCCTGTTGACCACTTATGGTCAAATAGGATAGCCATTTACCTGTCAAATAAGATATATTGGGGTGTCTGAATTTTAAACTGTGCTAATATGGAAAATGATAGTACATTGACTACTTAGCCAATCATATGGATTTAATAGGCTAAAAAGTGCACTTAGTACAGTCATTAACATGTATGGTTGTTTTCCCATGATGTGTAAAATCTAAGGTGATATAAACATAAAGAAAATGCTATGTCTATGAATGTTCCTAGATAAATCTTTCCAAATAATAGGCTATAAAAGTGATTATCCAATCATACACAAGCCCATTGGTATTTGGTCACCAAAAGGAAATATCTGATTTAAGAATGACACAGAACAACTGTGAACTACATGATTTTTTAAATACTTTATCAACCAAAAGTTGATTTGAGTTCACAAATGTTTATAAAGAAAATGCAAACATGAGGGTTAATTATAGAACTACAAAGGTGGAGGCAATCATATATGTCCTTTAAACATTCCGAATGAAAGGCCTGTAAGTCCGACTTGCGTGGCCTGTAAGTCCAACGTTCAACCTCACATATGTTTGTAAATTTGAAAAGAAAAATCTAAGAAATTTTTAAAATATGTTCTGTCACTAAAATTTTGACCAAATTCAAGGGGTCAAAGTCAAATTGGGGTGATCTGGAGAAAGCCAAATAAGGCTTGAGAATAGATATGGAGCATCAGAAACCAACATGTGTTATCCATTGAGTGATATGCATATTAATTGAAACTTAATCATATAACCAAAGAGATGAAATTCATGCTAAGTCTAGACCTGCTGTTGACCTGTCTATGTTGTCATAATAATGCTGAGAATGAAGTATTGAGAAAGCTACTTAGTCAATATGATCCCATAATTGAGATCTTTTCATCAAAAACAAAGAAACTATTTAGAAAGGAAACATGACCGAAATTTGATCTCTAAATGCACCATTTGCTCTTAAACAATGATCTTTATTGATAAATTTAACTAATATTGAGTTTATGTCAAAAAGTGTGGCATTTTACCTACAAAAGGTTGACTATGTAATTTCGGGTAAGGTTTGATGATTTATAACCTTTACGGGCATACTTAGATGTTTTTTTCTAAGTTTATTAATTTCTAGCATGCTTTGAAGTCCTTAACACCTTTCGGGTAGGGTCACTATTCTACTTGAAGTTTAACTTTCCGAGCAAGCTTGATATTTGTCTATGTTTGAGTATGTTTACTAGCAAACTTTTTGCTATCACTGTTACCTAGCAAGCTTTGTTGATGTCTAAACTTTCTAGCAAATTTAACTGTTTTATAGGTTGTTTTAAGTTACTATAGCAAGCTTTGTGATTTTATGTGACATTCTAGCAAGCTTTAGTGATTTTGAACTTTATTGTACAGTTAGGTGTTTGTTTTCATGTTTCAATTCATTTCTAGCAAGTTATGTGTTTTTGTGATTATGATTCTTTGAAATTACAAGTGTTTTCGGGCAGACCTAGTTTCCCGGGCACACTTTATATTTCGGGCACACTTTGAATTTTCAAATGTTCCTTTAATATACTTGGTAATTTCAAAATAACTTTCTGAGTATACTTTGTGTTAGGAATCCACTTCTAGCACACTTTGTATTGTTGAAGGTTTTTGGGTATACTTTGCATCAAAGTATTCTTGACTGAATATTTGTGAACTATTTTCGGGTGAGGTTTGTGATAAGTTGAGTTATTCGGGTAAGGTTAGTTATTAGAAGTATGTTTGACAAATTTACTTGGGTATCTTAATTGATTCCTAGCAAGGTTGCCTACTTGATATTTTATACTTGATTATCTGTCTTGTGATTCAGTTCTCAAGCAATCCTGTATTTCAAGTAAGCTTTCTTCATTTCACTTAAATTTACTTTTAATAATTCTTAATTGGCTAAATTGAGCAAGCTTTGAGAAAGTGGAAAATCTCTAGCAAACCTTTAAACTCAAATGCACTTTTCCAAGAAAGGTTTGATTGATGAACTTTTCCGAGTAAGGTATGGTAAATGGACTTTAATGAACAAAGCTTTAAATGAGAATATTTCAAATTGTTAATAGTACTGTTTGACAGCTATTAACTCACTAAAATGCATTTAAAACCCACTTTCAAAATGTATATAAGAGGGAGTGAGAGAATTTATTCAAAATTATTTTCCCTCTCTTTCTCCTTCCACTGATTGCTCTCTGAAAAACCTAACCGACTTATCGTATTCATCATAATCCAAACCCTAATTTATCAGCCCTCACAATCCAACTCGGTAAGCGTTAATTAAATGTTTTCCGACCACGATTATGTGATAATGGGCTATGATTATTCATGTTTACTAAATTTATGTTTCTTGTGTAGGTTATAAACTTGTCGAAGATCAGGTTCTTAAAAAAATTTCTCTTAAGCTTCTTCAAACTTATAACTTGAAATTACTTAAAGTTGTGAACTTTAGGACTAATTTCTACTTTGAATGTGTTTGATTATGTTTTCAGATATGGCGGATGATAACCAACCAAGATATATCTTTGTACACAAGAACAACATGTGTGCCTTGTTACAAGTCACTCCGGCTAATGAAAAAGTTGTTGTGATTATAAGATGGCTTCAACGGTCAAACATTAATTTGCATTGACAGAGTGCCCAATAATATATCGAAATCATTCACTTGATTTTTGGCAGTCAGCGAGGCTCTATGATGATGTGAATGGGAGAAGAAAAGAAGCCACTGTTGCGAATCAAGAGATACGTGTGACAGAGGGGCTTATCAAAAGATGTTTGTAGTTGAATGATGATAATCCAGAATCGATTTACTTAACAACTGACCAACTTTTCAAAATATTCAGGCAGATGATGGGTTATCAGGGGAGAGTGCATGACGGACAATTCCAGAAGGGAATGTTCCCCAACATATACAGATATTTAATACACCACATCATTCAGGGTTTTGGCCCTTGAAAAGGCTCATGGACTCTTATGTGTCGGGATCTGGAAAACACCACGGTTGCTGTTCTATTTCGATACCCATTCAATTTCTCAAGATTGATCTTCGAAGGTCTTGTGAGCAACTTGAAAAAAGGAAACAAAGACAAATTCTTAGCCTATCCCAGGTTCTTACAAATCATATTCAATCAAGAGTTGGAGGGATGCCTGTTACTGGAGTCACTCATGTGTTACAAAATCCAGATACATACAAAAGGATTGCAACTTTGAGTAGTACAAGCAGATTCAATCCTGATGAAGTGTATGAAGATCTACCATGGCTGATGGTTGATGATATTGAAACTCCTCATTTGAATGAGATTTTGGCAAAAGAACAGGAAGAGGAGAGTGAAGATGATGAAGGAGATGATGGGGATGATGATTCAGATGCAGGAGATGATGGGAATGATGATGAAGGAAATGATGGGAATGATGATGAAGGATATGATAATGATGATGCTGATAATGATGATGGTAATGCAGAAGGGGGTGATGCAAACTTTGAAAATGTAGCACAATCTCAGGAGGGGAGTCACAGATCATACCAACACCACCAACCACACCTTTTAACACCCCACCACAATCACCACCTTCCTTTCAACCACTAAATGACCAAACCACCCAATCTCCACCCACTCACACACCCATCTTAACCCTAACCCAAACTGAAACCTTACACCAAACACCTCCTCACACCACAACCCAAACACCACCTGAAACCAAACCATTAATCCAAATCCCAGAAACCATTCCCACACATGACCAATCCAAAACACAAACCTCAGAACAAATCTTTCAAAGATCATCAAGAATTGTTCAATCCAGAACCTATACATTTACAACCCTTTACCTGCCACAAGTGAAAATATAATTAAAGACATAATTCCTCCCAATAATCCAATCCCTTTAATCCAAACCCAACCCCAGACTCAAACCTCAAATCCTCTACCAGAACCATTTCACATCTCACCACCCACTACACCTCCCCATATTTCCAACATTTACAAGAGAAATTTTGATCTGATCATTGAAGCTGTAAGACTGACGGGAGAAAATGTAGAATTGCAGAGATAGAATGAGGAGCTGAAATCTCAGTTGGTCCTAGCCCATTCACGAATTCAAACCCCGGAGCAGGAGGTTGAGAAGACCTCAGCTGCCCCAAAACAGGTGGAATATTATTGAGCCAACTGATGTTGTTGGTACTAATGATGATATGATGGTAGATGCAAGTGTAAAGACAATTGATGATGATGGTTTAACTTATACTCTGATATGTATGACGAAAGTGATAATGAGGACAGTGGTCCAAGATCGATATTGGAAGATGAGTATGAGGCTGATGAGTCTGAGGGAGAAGAACAAAATTATGATGTCAACAATGAAGTTTTGAATGTTGTGAATAGAGAGGATGATGAGTTAGTGATAAATGAAAAGGGTGTTGAGGATGAAGTTGATAATGTGAATGATGATCAGGTTGTTGCAACTCATATGATGGAAGATACTGATGTGATTCAGACTGATGTGTTGACAGTCACTGATACTTAGACTGACATTGCAACAGATGTTTTAATGATAACTGATGTTCAGACTGATGTTATAAATGATGAGGATGCAGCTACTGAGGAACTTGTATTAACTGAACCTGAGGATGATCAAGTAAGTTCCAAGACGGTAGTGCATGATGCTGAGATGGAACATTTGGAGAAAGAAATTGATGATTTTCAGTCTGAAACTGAAAGTGACAATAAAAGGAGGCTAGCCAAAGGCAAAGCCATTGCTGAGAAGGAGAATGAGCCTGTTAGGGAAGATACTGAAGAAGAGGAGGAAGTAGATGAAGTTGCTGCTGCTGTTGCAGCTGCTGCCAGAAGGCTGGAACAAACAATGAATGAAACAAGGTATAGGGAACACATTGCCCGAACCCTAACTACAGAAGAGCTAGCAGAGCAGCAAACATTAATTGAGCAGGCTAATATTGTAAGAACTTTGGATCAGGAGGATGAAGATGATCAAGAGGTGATTGAGACCTTGATTAATCTGAAGAGGACTGAGGAAGTAGATAATTCTCTTGCCATGGTAGTGAGCAAATTCAGTCAATCTCAAAATCAGCCTCAAAATGAAACAAATTCTACAGCTGAGCCAGTAAATGACATGAATATGGAGCTGAATTATGAAGAAATTGGTGAATCTATTGCCTCTATTTTTGCAAAGAAATGAGCAAATTAAAGATTATGATCTGAAGATTATGATCAAATCGGTAGAGCTGAAGATTATGATCAAATTGGTGAATCTATTGCCTCTATTTTGACAAGAAATATACAAGAAATAGGTTCAGACCTGAAGATTATGATCAAATCGGTAGAGCTGAATCTGTGAAAAAGGGGAAGTGGGATGATAAGAATCAGTATTTTGTTGAGACCCCAGATGAGCATGCAAGTCCTCTAAGGCCGGTTCTTCTTACAATGTTGAGCCCTGAGGAAGTGGTTCAAGGAGTTCCAAACATTCCAGTTGTTGATACTCCAACTCCAGATGAACAGTGGAGGATGATGCATCTGATGATGATAATGATGTTGATGATTAGGGCAGAGTTGATGCAATGTTGATATTTTGTCCCCATAAGTAGAATAGTCACATGAACAAAGGGCAAATATTTAACAAATCCTTGATGATGCAAGAAAGAACCATCCTTTGTAAGTTTGATTAGATATGGTTTCAAATATGAAGATCTGGCTTCTTTAAATGATGAGGAGTTGCAAAGCAAGTTGGATAAAGAGAGGGATATTGTTAAGAGGATGATGGAAAAGAAAAATAGGGACAGTCTGAAATTCAGAGAATATCTGAGAAAACACAATTTCTCTGAGAAAGACTTATCCCATTTCAAATTTGAGAATCTTGAAAAACTGTACAACACAACAAGAGAAGATGTTCAGAGAAAAGAAAAAGAAAGATTTGCAAGGGAAGCTTAACTGGCTGAAAAGCTCGATAAGTTGAGAAAGAAATTTAATGGTATATGTGGATATCTATTAGATAAGGGTATGTCACCAGAGTTGGTGAATAGCCTTTCTAAAACTGCAGTTGACTCTCATTATAACATATTGCAAAGGAAAGACAAGTTAAAGAGAGTTCAACCTGAGTCATCTACTAAGCAGTCAAGGGAAGAACAGCCTGAGCCTCCCAAAAAGAAAAGAAAAATTATGACATTGAGGAAGAAGCAGGAGGCTGAGAATGAATCAAAAAGGCTGAAATGGAAGAAACCCCAATCCCTATGGAAATCAAAGATGAACCAGTAGATGAACCTATAATTCTATGGGAGAATGATGAAATGATTCAAATCCTAAGGGGTATAATGGTGAATCAAAAGGGAATGGATGTGAATGCCTTTAATGCATTATATAGATATCAACTGAAGTAACTGTTTTATATGCAAAAGGCCAAATGGGAGAAAGTCTTGTTGGAGGGTGAAAATCCCAGAAGCTTTGTTGAAGGGAGATTTGTGCCTGCGGGGCTATTGAATAATCCAAGGATAGTTAAGATGATTACAAGATTTCACAATGATGCAGGTGAAAACTTTGCAGATCTTATCAACTATCCTGCTGAATTAATTGAATCAATGTATATGAAAGCATTTGTAGTATCAGGACCTAGCAAACCCATGAAGTCTATCCCAACTAGGCCCTCTGCCTCAAGGCAATACCCATCAGCAAGCAGGGGTGAGTCAAGCAGAGCAGGATCACAAAGAGAAACTAGACCACAATCTGATATGGATCTACCCAAGACTCTCTTCTATGACTCAGTCTCTCAGTCTTTGAAAGTAATTATGAAGAGTAGACAACTGAGAGACATTATATTTAGAGATGATTTTGCTGATTATTCAAGGGAGCAATTGGAGAAGATGGCCACACTTGATTTGTACGATTATCATGACAATAATAAGTTTGCCGGAAGACAGCAAAATGAACTCTCAAAGTATTTAAGAAGTGAAGCTGAAAAAGGGTTTCCATTCCTCAATGAAAAGAAGAAATGGAATTTGACAAAGCATGAGAGAACCAGGAGAGGAACAAGGATGAGGAATATACGAGATGTTGAATATGATTTTATTCTAAAAGTCAGAAAAAACAATCCTCTATCAAACATGAACACATGCATAAACATAGGACGAAGAATGATACGCCCAAACTATATTGTTCAGAAGAATGGCATCATTGCTGAAATTGAATACAAGGAAACTGATGATCAATATATTCTTCGAAATTCAGATGGACTTATCTTGGGTATAATCAAAAAAGATGAAGATTTGACGTTTTTGCACAATGAAGATTTGAGGGATATAAGAGATATGACCATTCCTGAGAGTCACCCTCATTACCAAATCTTGTCCATCTTTCAGCAAAGGGCATAACGGTAATCATTAATCGAAGACAAGCAGCCTATGATGCAAGAAGAAAATGAGGATCTTAGAATAGGTTTTGCTTTGTGATGTCTACGGACAAATTTCTGAATATGTAATAGTTTGACTTTATGAATATGTAAAAAATTGATTTTGATTTGATGTGTATTTTGACTATGTGTATGTAACTGTAGAAGTGTTTTGGGACAGCTGAGGTATTCCAATCTAGGGGGAGATTGTTGAGTCAAAGATTTAACCTAAGAGAATTATAAAGAAGATTGGAATCTTCTCAACCTCCTCTGAAATCCCTAAGTATGGAATCCGAGCACACTTGGACTCCCGGGCAAGGTTTACTTACCCTAGCAATGTATTTTGTCCATAGGGCAAGGTTATCTTCTTGAATTCTTCTTTAGTGTATATCCGAGCAAGGTTCACTATGTCTAGCAAGATTGTTCTTCATTGCCAAGCAAGGTTTACCTCCGAGTAGGCGCTTGGCTAACCAAGCTCCTGAAGCCAAGTGATTGGAAGATCGGGCAAGGTATTCATTAATTAAACAGTGGTCCGAGAAGGCTTGATGAGAGTAATGAAATATCTCAAGTTATGTCAGGCGGGGTTCAAATCCAAGCAGGCTACACTTTGCTTTGTTAATAAGCTATCCTCTAGCAAGGAGTTGAAAGGATCATTGAAGAACAAGGTTGCTCGTAAGGTCATGTCGAGCAAAGTTTGATATGATCAACAAGATTGAAGCCTGCTAGATGAGTATTTTCTTAGGAAAATACTCTAAGTAATGTCTACCCGGAGAACTGTTGCCGAGCACACTTCATGGTTACCAGGTCTACCCGTAGAAGACAAAAGGCACAAACCCTACTCGGTGAAGACAAGTATTACAAAGGCTACCCGGAAGACCTGTTTTTACACTTAGTATAGTTATGAATATGTAATTTGAATATGTCTTATTTATTTAGGGTCTGTAGAAGATGGGACTGCCGTCAGGTAGTGGCAGGCCTATAAATAGAATATTTTAGGGCACGCCTACCACAGATCAGACACGGATTAGCCACTTTTCTCTGAGAGAATAGTTCTGAGTGTGACGGTTGTCCTAGGATCATACGAATATAAGTTTCCCCCTAAATTGATTATCATTTTTATGATTATTTATACGAATGAAAATCTTTTGAGTTATTGTTCTGTGTGAGTTACATTTCATTAAATCCACTAGCAACAACTGTATTTGTTTCCAATTCCGTCGTTAACAAACAGTTTTCTTTCCCAAAATAGCAACCGTCATTAACTCTCTTGTCGACACATTTATTGTGTGAGTTAGGTCTTGATTGTGAGTGTGGGTGATTATTCGGGACCGACAAGTTATGTTCGTCATTGTTCAATTAACGACAACCCTAACATATAATCTATTAACATCAACTAATTAAACAAATTGATGATTCTAGGGTTTACTACTGAATTAAGTTTTGCTTCTGTTTGTTTATAAGTAACTGAAATAAGGTTATAACTAGGTTAGATACCAGCCCATTTGGCTGGTGCACCCTTGGTTAACGTTCCGGATGGCTGGTCGCGGGTTCGAGTCCCAGCCACCCATTGTGTTTTATTTTGGCAATTTCAAGTATATTAATAAATTTAATCAATATAAATCATAAAAATCAATAAATAAATTATATTTTTATAAAAACTGACAATGTTACATGTGTTACTCCTCATTTTTTATTAAAAACTATATGTGTGTGTGTGTGGGTATATATATAATAAAACTTGCTTAAATCTTTAAAGGTGTTTATAAATAAAGTTTTGGTATATATATATATATGATAAAAATTAACTTTTTATATCATGACTATGTATTTTATATATACTTTTAATTAACCTTTTTGTCTAATATATATTATATAAACATATTTTTACATAATAATATTATATTAGTTAAAATAGATGTAAAGATTTAAAAGATCTATAAAATGATAAATACACATTTACCAAAATAATAATAAATCATCAAATTCCCGACTTTATTTCTCTCAATCTGTCAATTCCTTATGTTTCCTTCCGCACTTATTCTTTATTAGGCTTTATCGTCAATGTTTGATCTACCGTCTTCATTGTTATTATATTATTATTCCTGTTTACTCGTCTGATAGGGTGAGTATCATACTCCCCTCTTTTAAATCATTTTTATTGTTTTGGAGACATATGCGTTCTAGATATTTTATTATTACTTAATACTCAAATTGCAACTATTAAATCATGTGTGTATACCAATTTATGCCTAACGTATTATATGCTTGTATGCTTTATTTGATATGCATTCGGAGTGGTCCATAATAATCACCGAATAATATGATCATACGACTGTCGTAGTAGCCATCGCCGAGTTCATCTAGCATCTTGCTTACCGACAACTTATTTACTTGCTCAATTGGTTTAATTCCTTATCTCACTTGAATCAGTTTGCACTTTTCTATACTTATTATGTATTCACTTATATGGTGTTCTACTTACTCAACCTAGTGTTGACAAAATTATTGTATCTTTAGCGCATATGCAGGTCAGTGTATGATATGATTATCATGATTTGTTTGAAGAAACTTAGGGTTGCATGCTGGAGAAGAAGATACAAGAATTAAATCTTGGATTTTGTTTTACTTGTAAAAATATGGAATTATGTACTTTGATATTTGAAATTGTTGGATTATTTGAATTGGAATAATATGTTGTTTGAACTCGTTAATCTCACAAAGATCACAGATCTGAGATGTAATTAATCTAACACGGATCTAGTTCATGATTACTCTTGATTATATGTTATATCTTGTTATTATTAGTATTAGTTATATATATATATATATATATATATATATATATATGTTTATGTATAATATTAAGATGAAGATCGAGAGAGAGATTGGACAGCCTTTCGTTAATTAACTCTCAAAACTTAAATTAAACATGAACAGTGTTCACCCATAAATAGAAGATAGGTCTAGTTCGCTAACATTCCCTAGCGAACTAGACACTACTTCGTTACATACATAAACAGATAAATAAACTAACGAATCATCTCCTGATTCGTTAAACATCCTTAACGAATCAGGGAGATCTTAACTTAATTCTAGTTCGCTAAACATCCTTAGCGAACTAGACCTTACATATAACGAACTAACTTAGAACAACAATATTTTATTACATTAATCAAAAACAAAGACTCGAGACGCAAAACCGTGCACAAAGACAAGCAACAAACATAATGTCAGGGAGAGAAGCCGTTAGATACATTAAAGAACCGATCATGGCATGATAGAGGGTAGGATCAACGGTATCCTCCAATTCATCCGGTGATAAATTGTGACCCACGGGGAGAGGAGTAGAAGGGATTTTTCCGGCAGATATCTTGAATCGGCTCAAGACATCGTTCACATACTTAGTCTGATGAATAAAGATTTCGTTTTGCAGACTAGTGAACTTGCAACCCTAGAAAGAAATTCATCTCTCCCATCGAGCTCATCTCGAACTTCGTTTGCATGGACTTCTCGAACTCCTTACACAACGTGTCGTTTGTAGACACAAATATAATGTCATCAACATAAATCTATACTAGGAGAAGATCGTCACCAACAGTCTTATGAAATAAAGTGCAGTCAACAGTCCCTCGTTTGAAGCTGTTATCAGTCAGATGGTCGGCAAGCGTGCCATACCAAGCTCTCGGGGCTTGATGTAGACCATACAGGGCCTTGTTTAATCGGTTAACCCGGTTCGGATAATCTGGATCTTCAAAACCAGGTGGTTGTAGGACAAACACTTCTTCGTGTAATTCACCATTGAGAAAAGCACTCTTAACATCCATTTGATACACTTTTATATTCTTATAAGCAGCATATTCAATGAAGATTCGAATTGACTCTAATCTTGCAACTGGAGCATATACTTCTGTGTAATCAACACCCTCAATGTGAGCAACTCTTGGAGATCATCCCGATCATCCATTGGCGTATGATATGGTTCAATCTTTCAACAATTAGCAACAAGTCATCAGCTATCCGTCAGCACCGGTAAAGAAAAACATATCTTTACGTTTAACCTCGTCACACATCTTCATGAACAACTCGATCATTCAACATCTTTCACTTCGGTTTTCCCTCTCTTGATAACGTTTATCCCAATAACTCTTTGAAGCTCTTCCACATCTCATTTGCAAAGATGCACTAATGTTTGGGCATCATAAGATTCGGAGTTCCAACCTCCATTAATAAACCCCAAATGATCAAATTCTTCAATCTAATGACAAGACTCGTATATTCTTCAATAAGATCAACACATTCGAGAATCGTCCCTCTCAACAGAAGTAATCCGCCGTATACTCGTAGCCAACAAAGTCAGGATCAAGTCCCTCAGAAGGAAGTAAACGAACAGACACTTGTATCCCACATAGTCAGGTTTCAATCTTTGAACAAATCAATCACCAATCGAAGAACAACTGCAGTCTTGAACTCAGTCAAACGTAGCTTATCAAGCATGAAATACCACCCGAATTGCAGTAATTTTTCAAGAAACCTTGCAAACATAGGAAGATGCAAGCTAAATAAACTCAGATGAAAGTTTTATCTCCCCCTTTTCTTGACAAAATAAGCAAGGTCTTTGAATAATCTTCAAGGTTCACAAACAAACACACTCCTCCTTAAATTACACGAGATCTCCCCCTCGGCCAGTCGAAAACGCATAAACAGTCGGAGGGAAAATATATTACCAAAATTTACACGAAGAGTCTCCAATACCTTAGGAACATCCCAAAAAAATTTCGATTAAGAAAATTTTTCTCGATCTTCCCGCCAAAAATTCACCGAAAATTTTCGAAAAATAAATATTATCGCCAAAATTTTTGAAAATGAAATCTCACTTACGAGGAGCATTCAGAAAAAAATTCGCGCAAGAAAATTTTTCCCGCCATTTTACTCTTTTTTTTGTTTTTTTTTAACGAATTGCCTCTCTAATTCGTTATAGATATACACCATTCGTTACATTAGTTCGTGCTCTCCATTCGTCAACCAAGCAGTTCATCAACCAGCCAGTTCGTTATAACTTACCAACTCTAATTCTTTATAACAGTTACACGAATGAACTCCCATTCGTTAAGAATTCCAATTCGTCATACACATAACGAGTTACCTTAATTCGTTACCAATACCTTAGCGAATTAACTTAACGAATTAACTTAACGAATTGCCTTATTTCGTTACATTTTCCTTAACGAATATCCATAACGAATTAACTTAATTCGTTACCATTTCCATAACGAATTGCTACAGTAGATTCGTTAAGCTTTCTTAACGAATTAGCTACAGTAACTAACGAATCAGGTGGTTGGATCTGAACAGCTTCACCGGAAAAACGAATTTCGCCGAAAAATTCAGTTACAGTGGCCGAAAAAAGTAGATCTGGCCGGAATCTGTATTTTTCAAGTTGCATCCATGGTAAAATCATCAAAACACCATCATAAATCATGAAATTATACCCGAACACCCGGTTTTTCACCATGATTCCGAATCCATAATCCAAATACCTTAATGATTACTTATTCATCACCAAATAATAAACCCGAAACCATACTCTTTCATGGCAAAACCTTCAATACACCATAATTAACCACCAAAATCCACAGAAACATGCGGATTTCAATAATAAACACAAATCCATCATCCAATTAACTTAACACTCATTAAATCATCATAAACCGAATCAAAAGTTAACATGCTCTTCCATGGTGAATCACTCAATACACCATAACTCAACACCAAATTACACAGGAAGTTCCCTCTTCCATCAATAAACATGAATTCACCAACAAATCCACCAATAACACACTAAATTACCCCAGATCTGACCAAAACCCGAAGAACACGAAAAACACGAAAAACTCAGATTCATACCTTATTATTGATGCATCGAGAGCAGCTCCTGCTTTGATACCACTTGTTTGAACTCGTTAATCTCACACAGATCACATATCTGAGATGTAGTTAATCTGACACGGATCTAGTTCATGATTACTCTTGATTATATGTTATATCTTGTTATTATTAGTATTAGATATATATATATATATATATATGTTTATGTATAATATTAAGATGAAGATCGAGAGAGAGATTGGACAACCTTTCATTAATTAACTCTCAAAACTTAAATTAAACGTGAACAGTTTTCACCTATAAATAGAAGATAGGTCTAATTCGCTAACATTCCCTAGCGAACTAGACACTACTTCGTTACATACATAAACACATAAATAAACTAACGAATCATCTCCTGATTCGTTAAACATCCTTAACGAATCATGTAGATCTTAACTTAATTCTAGTTCGCTAAACATCCTTTGCGAACTAGACCTTACATATAACGAACTAACTTAGAACAATAATATTTTATTACGTTAATCAAAAACGACAAATACTTTAAAGATAAATACAAAGACTCGAGACACAAAATCGTGCATTATCATATGTATTATCATTTTAATATTGCATGATAGTAACTAGTAACTAGAGAGGTGCGAGCAATCAGGTCATGCCCCGGGATTTTAATCTTAGGTTGGGGTGTGACAGCAAGACGGTAAGGTGATTTGGTGACAGTGTTAGCTCCAGGTACAAGATCGATATGGAACTCGACTTGTCCAGTGGGAGGAAGTCTGGAAACGTCTTTGGGGAAAACGTCAGGAAAATCGCGGATGATCGGGATGTCGGAAATTTTCTTCTTCTCTTCGGGTTTTTTCTCGGTTACATGGGCTAGAAAAGCCGCGTATTTCTTGCGTAAATAATATTGGGCTTCAAAAAAAGACATGATATTAAGTTTCGGGTAAGGTTTTTCTCCATAAACGATTAAGACTACTCAATTCGGGAGAGGAATTCGGATAAACTTCTCGAAGCACAAGATTTCGGCATGGTGTAAACATAACCAATCCATGCCTACTATGAGATCAAAACTTTCCATCTTCATTGGTATGAGGTCAATAGAAAAATCTATGTTTGTTGAGGGTGAGAGTGCAATTACGGATAACATAATCAATAACAATAGAACTGCCATTAGCAACTTCTACCAAGAAAGGCTAAGATAACTTAACACGAGGCTTGGCAGTATATTCTCAAAATCAAAGGAAATGAAACTCCAATCGGCACTCGTATCAACTAAAATCGAAGCAGAATGATTATCCACAAAAATGTACCGTTCACCACATCATTGGAGTTTTAGGATTGGTTCACATTAAGCATGAAAGCACGCCCACAAGCATCTTGGGTTTCTTGAGCGGCTTGGGTTGGTGGTGGAGCTTGAATAGAGGGGACTTGAACTAGTTGCATGGGAGCCATGAGTTAAGGAACTTGAGAAGCAACAAGTTGTGGGACTTGGGGTTGGTAAGTTTGGACTTGGTAGGCTTGGGTGATGTAGTAAGGAGCAGGTATAACTTGGGCTTTGTGAGCATAAGAAAGTCGAGGACAAGCATTGCGGAGATGATTGGGGTCTCCACAATTATAGCAAGCCCTAAGAGGAGCGTTAGTTTGAGCAAACAGTTCGGCACGAGGTTGAGAGTTTTGTTGAACAAACCATTGAGGAGCGGTTTGTCCACCCATAACTTCGCGGAAAGTGTTAGTAAGTTGACCATAACTGTTGCAATTAGTGCACAACCGACATGAAAAGTAAGCGGGGTGATGACGTTGGCAAGTGGTACATAACGGGTAAGGCCCGATATAGGGTTTCTTATTAAGATAGGCCTATTGGGCTTAAGGTGGTGGTTTGGATTGGGATAAAGCATAGTTACGGGATCGGCCTTGCGTTTGTTCTTGTTCATGGAGTAGTGGTTAGCATGGTTGTTGAGCTTGTAAGTAGACTTAATACATGGAAACGGTTGTTGTAGGTGTCATTATAACCTCTTTCCTGCTTAAGTACCCAAAATTCGGCTTCTAATCTTTGTATGCAGTGCTTTAGGCAAAACTCCATGAGCATGATTTCCTTGAGGGCGTCCCATGACATAACCATAGCGACTTTGGCCCCATGAGAGTCTTTTTCATTGTTCCACCAAGTAAGGGTTCTCTTCTCGAAGACACTTGAAGCATAGGTGGTTTTCTTGTCCTTGAAACATTGCCAGTGGAGGAAAACGCTCTCCATGTGTTCAAACCATTGGAGGAGGATAGTGGCATCCTTATCTCCAACAAATTGGGTAGGATTAACCGAGGTGAATTGCTATAGGAAAACGCAACAGGGTTTGCGGTTGCGGTGGAAATATTAATAGTTTGCATTTGGATTATGAGTTCGGGGAGCATGGTAGCCATATCCTTGGCAAATTATGAGGCCATTTTCTACTTAAAGTTCTTTTTGATTCTTGCGGAGCGAACGCAGCGATCAGAAGACATTCTATGAGGTCAAAATATGAAACTTATGAAGTGAAGAAATCCATGAGGTTTCTATAAAATATTAAAATATAAAGTTTGGTCATTATTTTGAGGTTGTGATTGTGGTTGTGATTGAGGTTGAGGATTTGAATATTTTAATAACTTATAAAAAATTTTGAATTTTATCGAAATTCTAAATAATAAATCAAAATGTTGGGTGTTGGGTTGTCCGTGAATCACCATGGATCTTCAACAAAACAATAACAATAATAAAAATAATAATAATAATAATAATAATAATAATAATGTAAGTCCTGAATCTGGATCACTACAATATAATATCAACTCGAACACAATGTTAGTGCGGAATCCTAACACTGTGGTGATTCAAGAACGAGATAAATGAAGAACACGAATATAATAAACACGATAATATTCCAAATGCATACGATTATATTAACAAATCGTCTGGTACGTGAGTTTGCTCTCTTGATGGTGGCTACTACCGATTCAATGC
>NW_027500951.1:0-68836 GCF_021521415.1 Bidens hawaiensis
ATTTTTACCTTAGTACCACTTGACTATTTAATATTTATTACCTAGTCACAAGCTCCTCCTATTCCCAATTTCCCATTCATGCATATTCCCAATTTCACAAAGATATGTAATATTAAACCTTTAAAACAACATGAAATGATTGCCAGCAAAAAGTAACTATATTATGTTGACTATGCAGTGGAGGATGCACTTCATAAGCAGGGGTAGCATCCGCTACCTCTCAACTTTTTATCGGCAGTGCAATTTTTTTCTTTTTGGGTCGGTTTTCATATTTCGCTACCCCTGAAATTTTTTTGCGTTACCTCTGTTTGTTTAAAGGCCAACCAATTTAAAAGTTCAAATTAAATAAAGCCCAAAAAAATTTGTAGCCCAAGAAAATAAAAAAAACAAATCTTTTTTTTCTTTTTTTTGAACGAGAAACATTATACCGAAACAGACTCAAACATAAACAAGCTCAACAGCATATCATACTTTAAAAGTTCAAATCAAATAAAGCCAAAACAAAGTTTATAGCACAACACAAATAGAAACCAGTAACGGGTTTTTTTTTCGTTTTGCTTGAATGAGAAACATCAAAAAGAAACAAACATAATCATCATTTTGAGGTTGAAAATGTTAAAACAGTTTTGGATATGCAAATTCAAGACTTGGAAATAGATTTAGTGAGGTCTTAACTAGTTTGTTAAAAAATATGTCTGGTTTAAATCCTGAGATTCGTTTTCCAAGTTTGACATATCTAAGATAGTGACATTTTTGGAAATGTATTCGAATGATTTTAGTAATGAAAAAATATGGTGTATTTCGGGTGATCGTATGACCTTTTATCACACTTTAAAGGAACATGATACACTTTCAAATTTAGGTGAATGTGTGACCTTACCCGTGTAATGGTGGAAACCAGAAAGCACATCACGTTTTCTTATGTTTATCAAATATTGTAGCTACCGTTGGTTTTACCGGTTGCAACCGCAACCGTTGAAATATGTTTTTCTAAAATGAAACTTATCAATACGAGTTTGCGTAAGCGAATGGGTGATAGGTGTTTGAACAATATTTTAATTTTTGCAGTGAAAGAGAAACGTTCGATAAAGTAAAAGAACAGGATGTAATGACTCAATTTCAAACTTTAAAAAATCTTGTAGGAGAAATGTGCACCTCATGTATCGTGCTTCTATTTTTGTTTCGTTTACATTGTATGAAATACGGTAAAAAAGTTTTTTGAACGTTACCCCTGAAATTTATGTCTAGATCCGCTGCTATAGTCAGCAACCAATAATTTGTTTTCACGGTGTAATTTCTCTTCCATTTGATTAAAAAAACATGGCATAATGCAAAAACAATAAAAATTGGTTCACACAGCTACACCATTAAGCTACAAGTTTTCCATGATTTTATGTACAATTCGGAGAATCAAATCTAAAGAGAACTTAAAAATCATGAAGAGAGTAATTGGAGTGTCTGCTACAAAACATGCACCAGCCCACTTATCAATTCTCTTGGTTGTCCATCTCTAACGTCGATGATATGACTGTTGAATTGCTCCTGCAACTACTACTGCCAAACGAAGACGCTCTGCTCGATATTGGAGTCGCCAAAAACGTCGGGTTCACTTGCCCAGCCATAATAACAAGATACTTCTCTTTGAAAACCGCGGGTGTCTTGTCGTTGTTAATGTCAGATTTGTTGTCCCCATCGCCAGATTCAGCGTCTCTTTCCCTCTCGGGGCGGTTGTCTAGATGGCCAGAGAGCTTCCAATATGAGCAAGCGAGAAGTAAGAGTGCAAAAGCAATGAGTCCAAGCATGGCAGCTAGGCCTCCGAAGAGATACGGCACCGGTGAATGCCAAGGTGATGGCTGAGAAGATAAGGGTGAAGAGGGGGCCATGGAAGAAGTTGACTGCATATGCATAGACATCTTTTGTTGTTGTTAGTAGAAAGAGAGATCAAAATGGGTATGAGTGGATGAGTGGTTAATTGATTGGTTTAAAGCAGCTGTTTTTAGGAGAGTAGTGGATTAGGTGCTGGTTTTATGTCACCTTATATTTATAGAAGAAAGAAATGGTGTGATTTTGAGTTGTTTTCCTTCTGTTCTGCATTTGTTTTCAATCATTTATAATTATTGTATCTGATTTTGGATCAAAGTTAATACAAATGTTTCGTTTGCAATTATAAATAGAATACTGTTATAAGTAATTAGGTTAGAGTTGAACAATTTACTGATGAAAACACATTATTAATTTAGTTTAAACAATTATGTAATTTACTGCTTTCTATTAAAAAAATAACTTTTAAGTTATAATTAATGGCTTTGTTAGTTTATCGTTTCTTCGCATTCAGGACATATCGGAAGGCAAGTCATGAAAGAGCACATACGAGGAAACCACAGATGTCTGATTGCACGGTGGTTTCGTGGGCGTTTTACGCTAATTGTTCAGTTGAAGGACAAAACTCAGATATCCCAATGACGGAAAGACTGTTGAACTTCCTCAGTGAAAGTGGATATTGTCGGTGATGCTCCGTCGAAAACATGATGTTGATAAATAATTTATTGATGGGCTATCAATATAAGTTATCAAGGGATCATTGAAGAAATTTTTCAAAAGCTCGTTCCAATTTCAGCGACGAATATTTAGCTACGTTAATAAAACAGAGTTATTCTTAAGTGTCGGTAGGGCTATTGTAAAAACATATACTTTTCTAAAAGCCTAAGAATATATCTGAACATTTGGATCAGACTAGTTGATGGTTTAGATCTATAGTGTGCTAAAAAAACCATATAGTGTCCTATTGCATGGTATAATGTCCTAATTACATGCGTGTTTTATTTTAAGTTTTCCTACGAAACAAATAATTTTTATTTCGGATATTGGATTTTAAGAATCCATACTTTGTCTCATTGGTCAGCGCTAAGCCAAACTTTAAAAATGTATCACAACAATTCAAGTTTCGACCTATTGGCCGCCAAGGAGCTTTTCACTAGCAGGGCTAAATGCCGTTAGCTTTTGATAACCTGAATGATGACGCGTATATGAAAAAAATAGTGGCGTGCGGTACTTATGTGGTAAAAAAATATTTTTAAATTCAAATTAAATTCTAACCACAATAAATGAACCAAGCCACTTTTTTAACAAAAATAAACAAACCAACCCACCTTTTTAACAAAAATAAACGAACCGAACAACTTTTTTAAAAACTTAATCAACGAACCAAGCCACTTCTTTTTAACAAAAATCAAAGAATCGAACCACTTATTTTAACAAAAATCAACGAATTGAACCACTTTTTTTCAACAAAAATCATCAAACTGAACTACTTTTCCATTAAAAATAAACTCAGGTCGAGAGATATCGGGTCAGAATGCATTTCGGATTGGAAGTGATTCATCTCAGATGGGTGGTGGTGGTCCGGTTCATTTATTATGTTGAAAAAGTAGTTAGGTTCGTTTATTTTAAACGAACCGCACCACGTTTATTTTGTTGAAAAAGTAGTTAGGGTCATTTATTTTTATTAAATAATAGTGGTTTGATTCGTTTATTTTTATTAAAAAAAGGTGCTTCAATTAGTTTATTTTTTGTTTGAAAAGTAGTTCGGTTCATTTATTTTCGTTCAAAAAAAAGTGGTTCGGTTTATTTTGGTGAGATAAGTAGGTTGGTTCATTTATTTTGGTTAGAAAATTTTAATTTTAACTTAAAAATATTTTGTGCCACATAAGTAGTCCATTTCACTATTTTTTCCACATCATCTTACATGTCATCATCTACGCCATCGAAAACTAATGGAATCTAACCACATTAGTGAAAAGTTCGTTGGCAGCCAATAGGTCGAAACTTTGAGCAGCTGTACATTTTGAGATTTGGTTTAGCCCCGACCAATGAGAAAATTGGATTATTAAAATTCAATATCCCTTTATTTGATAATATAAACTAATATAATAAATGTATTTTTAAAAATAAAACTCTCTCTCTCTCTCTCTCTCTCTCTCTCTCTCTCTCTCTCTCTCTCTCTCTCTCTCTCTCTCTCTCTCTCTCTCCAGCCTCCATTACCGGCTGACCTAACCACCATCACATCCACCTGCCTTCTCCTCCATCCATAACTCTAACCACTATCACCCACTTCCGCTGTTACACCCCAATCTACGACAGAATGCCGGGGCGCGACATAATTGCATAATAGCTCAAAAGACACCAAAGTAAATTACATGCGTCAATATTCAAATTATTCATTTCATAAAGCATTCAAGTACACAAAACCAAAATATTGTCTTAACGGAAATAACATCACAACTAAATAATTAAAAATAAAATCCATCTTTATTTGTCATGCATCCTAAAATCCAATATATTCTTTAACTTCTTTCTGCATCCCAAAAAGTTGCATGTGTCATGCTTGGAAATAGATAGGTTTGTCAATATAAAGTTGAGCAAGTAATCACAATTTTTGTATATTATAGTATAGAAAATGTCAATTCCTTGCGATAAACATGAATTACCACAACTAGCATAACAATAATAAATAAAAGGTCATTTCTCTCGTCCCAATGGATCGAGTTACTCCGGCTGCATATGTTCATACTAATGAGGATGAGGTAAGGATGAGATACCAACAACCATTACTCAAAATAAACACATAGTCACAATTCACGCGTATCAACTAATCAAGAAATTTCATATCTACGCAAATAGTGGAATTGTACTGAAATGATATTTTATCTAACTTATGAACGCATAACGCTCCCAAAATGTAACGGTAAAAAGAAGGATGTGAATTACTTACCTTAACGGGAGGATTGAGTGATGAGACAATGATAAAAGTTAAGACGACAACGGGTGCGCTCCTTGAGATATGCCAACAAAAACGCCCTCGTTGTTAATGATGGTATAAATTAATAAACAAAGAATTAACAAGACATAAAAGGACTTGAGATTTGATGGGATATTATTATTTTGATAATCATTATTGTGGTTTATAATAGGTTTGAAAGATTTGGAGTCTTCTAGGGTTTAAATCATTATATTTACTACTATTATTACTATTATTATTAGTATTAATATTATTATATTTGGTATTCATGCTTAATAATTAAAATGAGTAATCCCTTATATGATATTTATCTATATTTATATTTTTAAGTAAATGAATATAAAAAAATAATTAACCAATTTTAATTATTCATAAAAATTACATATAATACATACGTATGTTTTGATAGAAAACATAAATGTAAATTCATTTATAAAAAGTTATACATATACATACATTAGCGGGAAAAATTATTTAAATTTCTAAGCTAGATCGATTTATTAAGCATGTGAATATATATATCATATTTATTATATGAAAGACATATATATATTGTGTGTGTGTGCGCGTTGATGTGCCTAAAAGTGGTATAAAAATAATGCAATAAATCAACCTAGCATAACGAGTAATAAAAACCAGTGAACCTTTTGGGTGTAGAATAGCTATGGAAAGTCCGGGAATATCGAACCCTAGAGACACTAATTAAATTAACGAAACTAGATTCTATAAGCTAATATTAATAATTAATAAAAAGATTATTTTTGGATTTTTTTATTTATTTTATTTTTAAACTAATAATTAATTAAACTAATTAATTAAGCTAAAGTGAACTAATAAATTAAACTTAAAATTCTAAGACTAGGATGAAAACCACTAATGAGAAAGACGTTACCTAGGCTTGAAATCCTATTTGTGAATCTTGGATGCTTATCGGCTATGGAAACTGTGATGGAACCGGGATCTAAAGATACGACGCCCTAGACATCCTAGTGGATCCCTGATCATTCTCTGGGTGTCACCTAAAAGGAATACCTAAGGAGCGTATGACGCACACCAGTTGGTTGGATTACCTCTCAGTCTCTCCAACAATATTAAAGCACTCTAATGACTAGATTACCTCTCAGTCTCACTAATCACAATACATCCGGGAGTGTAAGGGACGTAAGGAGTAACCTAAAGATGCTTAAAAAGACTTAGGATAACAAAAATCAAAAGACAATAAGGGGGAAACCCACTCTCGTGTAATCTATACCCAAACCACCTAATGAATAAGATAATCCCAACTATCTATTACCTCTCAGTCTCAAGATAGGTAGAACACTTAAAATCTCTAAACCCTCAAACAATAGTTCTTATGGGTTATGTTGACTATAAACCATAAACTAGTTATGAACACAGTAGGTAACCTAATATGCGTCTACACATGAAAGACATTCACAAAGACACATATGGAACTTATTGAATAAAAGTAAATTAATAATAAGTATGCATATTCATCTTAAAAAACATCACAAAGTCTATTACAATAATATTAGTCCAACACCAATAATCCAATACCGACAAGCAAACAAAACTCAACAAATATTCATCAAAGCCTAGGCAACTAAAAAAGTTTTAGCCAATAATCATGTTCAAAAAACTAGAATAAATAAGTTCATCACCCAAGTTCATAACAAAAAATAATAAAGTTAAACCAAGAGAACCGTGTTTAAATGAGTTGGTGTGAACCTGAACACCTACGTAATATCCTGACTTACGGCTAGCTGGAACCAAGGAAATTAATATGTTGACTTCTGCTATTTTTGTGAGTCCACCAAATAATTCAAGTATAATATGTGATGACTGCTTTTTGACTTCTTGATGGTGGCTCCTAGGTTTTTGTGTTAATTCACCCACCACAAAAACTCCTTTAGCTCTCCACCAAATAATCAATTTATGTTCACTGTCCTCTGCCTCTTTTTCATGTAGGGTCGGCTCCCTTCTTCTTGACCTACTAGAGACTTAATGGGCCCTGTCCAAGAAAATCCATAACAAAAGTTAATCACTTAGTTAAAATCGATTTACAGGTTTCACAAATTATTCACAGGCAGAAGAAGAAATGAAACATAGAATTGATAAAAGAAACATAATCATAAATCAAATAGAAATAACGAAAAAAAAAAAGAATAATGGAAAATCACCGCCAAAAATTTGGAAAATATTCAAAATAAAAAATATTGAATTATTAATTCAATTTTTCTTTGAAAAGATATACATAGATATCTTTCTATGTATCATTAATATGCGCAGAATCGCTCTACAACTTTTTATGGAATCAACAAAAAAAATTATTAAGAAATACATTGACAATAACGAAACAAATCAAGAAAAGAAAAAAAAAATAAAATGGACTTTATTTCGACTATCAATATAAAAAAGGCTTTTGATAATCTTAGAAATAGTAAGGGGAAGTCACATATTTTGGTACCGCTCCTCCACTATTGTGAATTAGTCCTGCCCTGTTCCGCTCATCCCCTTTAGCCTCGTTACGAGACTTTTTGGACGTGTTCGGTTAGCATTTCCACTTATCACCTTGAGTGAAGCCTTTCTCCCTCGGCAAAAAGCAAAAGTTTCTTAACAGTCAGGAGTCCAGTATAGATGTAGGTAGAGGGCCATCTTCGTTCCCTGAATCCGCTAGTCAGTCGTCATTCAGTGAAGAGTCCTAAAGCATACCAGCAGTGAAGTGAACCTCTTAATTAAAGTGCAGTTCGATGATCTCGTGCTAGGGGCACTGAAAGCCATAAAAAAGATCTATTGACTTTCTTGGATGGAGATCCAGTTCTTAGCTTAGTAAGATAATCGGCTATGCGACAGTCATTCATTATTATTATTATTATTATTATTATTATTATTATTATTATTATTATTATTATTATTATTATATAATAATACGTTAACTTTAAGTTTATTTCTTTTTTTTCAAATACTATTAACTATAATAAGAATTAGTATAATATATCATCTGCTCGACTCTTCATCCGTCGGTCTCACATTTAGTAAAAGTGTTTCATTTTACCTAATTGTCTCTCGAAACCTTTAAAACTCAAATGTGAACCAAATATTAATAATTTTCAATAAAAACTTGGCTCAAAAGCACATAAAAGTAGGGAATATTTATATAATAATATGTATAATTGAAACCACATCATGCGTGCGCGCTACTGATTAATTAAGAACCAAGGGCTCAAGACAAGAAAATCTAAAATTCGGGGTTTGGTTTCGTTAGAATAAACAAAATCGGCCCTAGGGATTCGAACACCCGCAGGACGGCTTTGTGTTTAAGGAAACATGCACCTGCCACTAGGGCAGGTGTCTAACTCAGTTAGGATACCAAACTCAAATTTATATATTACTTGAGGTTGAAACAGGTTTGCGACGGCTTTTAGCGGCAATTAAGTTAGGGTTTTGAGTCGAGAGATTAAGATGGAGGTATGAGCAAGTTTAATTGTATTTTTTTGGTGTGTTTATAGTGTTTTGAGGTTCGTTTAGCCGCGGTTCTTAATCACAAAAATTAGCTGTCCATTTTAATTCATTTTCCATGATTAAACTATCGGTTGAACGCGTTTAAGGTATGTGAATGATTTGGCAAGGTCAAAATGTTGATTAATGGGTTTATTACGGATCAAGAAAGGGTTTGAGTGTGTGGGTGTCGGCTGGCGGGAAGGAGGGAAAGAAGAGAAGAGATTTTGAATAAATTTTGCTATTTGGTCATTGGTCTTTGGTTGAGGGTGCAATGGAAGATAAAAGTTTAGTTAGGGGTTATTTTTGCATATATTTGATTGTTTTTATCCATTTAAATTAAAAATAAAAACAATAAATAAAAAAATATGTTAAACAAGTACGAGATCTTTTTACAGATGAAATACTCGATTCCAGAACGGGTAGGGTATGATTACAAATACGAGAAACATAAAAATCGAAATGCTACAGCATTCCCTACTTTTGGAAACATCTTGATTAGAGATTAAGCCGTAACGAAGAGTGCGGGTACTTAGTCTTCATTTGTCTTCCCGTTCCCAAGTGAACTCGAGACCACGCTTAGATTCCCAACGAACCTTGACAAGTGGAATATGGCTACGCCTAATTTCTTTGTCCATACGATCCATGATCTCAACGGGTTTCTCAATAGCACGCATAGATTCATCAACTTGTATTTCGTCGAGGGGTATGTGGAGATTCCCCTTGGCTAATCACTTCTTGATATTGGAAAACTGGAAAGTTGGATGAACATTGGAGAGCTCTTCGAGGAGATCGAGACAATACACAACTCTACCAACCCTTTCAAGGATTTCAGACGGGCCAACGAAACGAGGAGATAGCTTATTCCTTTTACCAAAGCAAACTACCCCTTCTAATGAGATACTTTAAGGAGAACTCGATCAACAACATTGATCTAGAGAGGTTTACTACGTTTATCAGCATAGCTCTTTTGACGGCTACGAGTGGCAAGAAAGTTTTGGCTGATAAGAGCAATCTGGTCAGAAATTTCTTGAACAAGCTCGGGACCGGTAATTTGCGATTCACCAATCAGGGAACGACTTTCCGTCCATAGAGAGCTTCAAAGGGTGCCATGCCAATACTAGTGCGGAAACTATTGTTGTATGAAAACTCTACAAGTGATAAATGTAACATCTCAGATTTTTCGTATTTGTATCCGTTTTTGTTTAACATGATTCGGGAATGTAATTCAGATCTTTCGAACTATTTAAAATTTGTATTTATTAGTATTTAACTTTGTTAAACTTATTTATTTCCTCTTAACTTTCAAACTCATCAAACAACCCTTAAAAACCTTCAAAATCGCTTAAAGCGGCTAAAAATCGCGCTTATGAAAGTACGGGACTAATTGTGCCATATATTTACTGTTTTTGACTAAATTAGCGAAACTTAAGCTCCAAGAAATGTTATACATATCCCAATTGCTTTCTTGTTGTCCAAGCCAGAATCTTTGAGTTAATATACCCGATTTTGTCATTTATTGATTATTCCGTTTCCTAATCAAGATGTTTACCTTTAATATTTATTCAAGACATGCTCTAAACCCCAAAATATTATTGAAAACATCGGCCACCATCTCCTAATCTCGAAATCCCTCTTCTCATTAATCAATTTCATAAAGCTTGTTCAAGTTCTTTCATCTACGGTTTGACTTTGATGTTAAAGACCAAATTGACCTCGATAATCTATTGTTCCATTCATCATTTGGGTAAGTTGTCTTCATTAAAAAGGTTGGTTTTTTTCTAAATAACAAAACCCCTTAATCAATTTTACTGATTCATGGGTTTTGTCTGTCAATTACTTTCCGACCCATTTAAGGGCATAAAAGTCAATTTTAATGGTTTTTCAATTACTATATCTTCCGGTAAGAATTAGCTTTCGGGCCAGAAGACTTTTATGTTTATATTCATATTTTGAGTGTACAGACCAAAACCCAACTCCCGACTCACAGTTCGAATTCTGGTCAGTACCATCTCACTTATTTACTGAAAATCTCAAAACCAGATTTCTATGCATCCGTTTGGATTTATTCAAGTGGCAAATTTCTTGGTTTTGACTCTATTTTATTTTGTATAAGTCTCAGGTTTGTTTGGGTCAGATTACTTGTCGCGTTAACTTTGCTCGTTTATTATTTATCTCGGTTTATTCGCTTAATCGTCAAGGTGAGTAATCACACCTTTTTTTTTACAGATTTTAAGCTTTTTGAGGACATTATACGTACTTTATGTTACTTTTATATATCTTATTTACATCACTTGCAAATCTCAAATATTGTGTTGTTGATCAATTGAATGTTATATGCTATTTATTTACTTGTTTACTTATTTATTTTTATCACGACAGGAGAGGTCCATCATAATCACATTATAGTATGATCATATGACTGTCATAGTAGCCGTAGCCCGTGTTCGTGAAGCATGGTCAACCGACACCATTATTTGAATTTATTTCTTCTTAGTAGCCATCGACCGTATTCGTGAGTCATGGCTAAACAACACCATTACTTGCTTTCATTTGATTGTTGATACTCATGAAATTGATTTGCTTATTTCGTATATAATATATTTATTATCAAAATCTATCGAATACTTACTCAACATGTGTTGAAGTTATTGAAGAACCTAGTTATTTGGCTTTTAGGATATAAAATAAACAAGAGTATTTAATTTATTCGGTTATTTGTAAATTCTTTTGAATATTGTGTACTTGATTTGAATTTAATAAAATAATTAGATATTGTCATTCATATTGTATGTTAGTGCCTTTGTAAGACCCCGAATCCCGGGAATCCTACAGTTGGTGATCATACACAAAAATTACAAAATTCTTAAACTCAAAACAATTCATTACATTTCAACAACCATTTCAGAGTATAAATCAGCAGAAAAATCATAATTATTAAAACAAGTTCCCAAAACCCAGGAATTATACCAAAACCAAATTTCAATGTATTAAGTATTAATTGAAAAGGGCAATGTTCGTTAACAAATCTTTCCTACTAGATATGCGTTCAACCGTCCTAGTAGCCTTGAGCACGTCCAAGCGGTAACCATCCTCCTACTAACCTGAAACTCACACTAACATACACACAAAGTCAGCTTGAGCTGAATGAGTTCAAGTTTTAATAATTGACATTCATAATAATCATTCCAAGAGTTATAAAATAAAATGGGATTCGAACAGTTAGGCCATCGTCAACAATAATTAGTCATACTTATATATATGTACATCTATATAATTATATCCCTATAAATATCATCCAAGTAATAACATCATGGTCGAGCACACGTACAACCCAAACACATAATATCCAAGTAATAACATTAGGGTCGAGCACATGTACAACCCAAACACGTATCACTTCCATCCGATGGTGATCATGCCACACGTGCCTCCCCCCTTACGGGCTTTCCAGGGCCCGCCACAGGATTTAAGAACCTGAGTAGTATAGTTTGGGCCAGCCAAGATCACCATCCATCCATATGCAAACACAAAGTAGGCATACGCAAACATCCTTAGTCGATAACGACTAATTAACATCGCCAATTATTGGCCATATAATAACACATGTATAATCATACGTACAAACATACATAAATATCATCCCAAGGCATATTGCATACAAATAAGCCTATGCAAAATAATTTAACTGTTCATCAAGCAAAATCGCTTAAGTGTGTATGCTAGCCCAAAAATTGAAAAGAGTAAAAAGGGGCATCATGAACTCACCTGACACAAGGCACGAATTCACCACAGGCTAGAGAACCCCTATGTATCCCCACAACTCAAACGCATGTCGGTTTACATACAATCATTACTAACGACACCGAAAGGACTCGTTTATCCTACGAGATGTTCTAACATGGTTCGAGTTATCTAAAACCTCGATCTCATCAACTCAATCATAACAGCCCCCGGGGCCTTACATTTACCGACACGACCCATAGATACTCCCGGGAATAAAGAATTCCCAAATTACCCCCGGAAGCACTAGGTGAGACCAATATGCGCGTTTAAGAGTTGTTTAGGTACATAACATCCATAACATCCAACTCAGATCTGTGTGGACCCAATAAGATAAATTCACAGCCAATAAGTCCACACAACGCTATACGAGTCGAATGGGTCGGTAACTCGCAAGCAAAACGCACTAACTATTCAATAAACGCGAATACGCGTTGTACCGGCCCATTTGAGTAACCAACAACCAATTCAGCCCCATTACTTAAAAAAATAACTTTTCAACAGCCCGTACCTCAAACCGAGGTCACCCGAACTGAATTGGTCATTAATTACTTCAACCCTCACGTTAAACGCAACAATTCACTATTCTAGACAACCGAAAACTAATTTTCAATCTACAACTAGTTGACCAAGCAACGAACACCAATGGACATGATTTTAAAGTATGTTATATTGGATATACCTAGGAAGATTTTGAAGCAAAAACCTTAGACAAAACAGCCGCGAAAGTACTCCAAAGAACAGCCACCCGGTATGCCTAAAAACGAACTTATCAATCAATATGAGTATAAAATCAGATTTTAGCATGCGAAGATGCATTTTATTATATAGGAAAACCATAGGAATAAATTATGTAATTTTTACCAGAGTTTAATAAATCTCTTAGGATTTCAAAACTATTTTTTTTTTATTTTTCTATTTCACACAAAAATGATAAAAGTTCCTCCAACACAGAAAGGTATGTGCAGCTATTTCAGCGCGCAACAAAATGGTTTTATTTTTATAAAAGTCATTACCAAACCAAATTAAACGATTCCAATTGGGTTTGATTCCTATCTCAAAATATTAAGTTCCAGAAGTGGAACAAACCAATTTGGACTTGTCGAAAAAGAGTTATGATGTCGGGAAGACAGACCAGAATCCGTCATCCCACATCAGCTTTGACACTCGATCTTATAAAATCATAAAAATCATTCAAATCTCGTCCAAAAATTACATATTATACCTTTCTGGAAACTAAACTCAAAGTAGAACATCATAAAAACAAGAATCGACCAAAAAAAAATAATTTTTCATCGAGTTACAGACCGAGCAATAAACGATTACAAATCTGTCAGCAACTGTTTTAATCAAAATTCAAACCCTAACATGCTCAACAAAGTGTTTAATGGTGAAAAAGACCTGTATTAGGGTAGGACCAAACTTGAATTGAAGTTTGGCACTTGGAATTGGCTGCAAAAAAGAAAAAACGAGCCCCTATGGTCTGCTCTCTACTCTGATCGGCCAAGGAAGAGGGAGGCTATGGTTTTTGATTATAATGTAAAATATTACACTCTAGTCCCTTGAGTTGGAAAGATGTAGCAAGTTGTATGAAAAGTAAATTAATTTTAACGCACCGGAATGAGGAGAGGGTCTCCGAAGAATACCGTATAAATTCCGAGAAATATACAAACTCTATTAGTTTAAGTCTTTTAAAGGAAATTTACAGGCTTTACAGTCTCGTGAGCTGTGAGCCAACAGTTTGCGCCCCGGCATTCTGCCGTAAGTTGGGGTGTGACAGATTGGTATCAGAACCGAAGGCTATAAGATAGATCATTAGAAATGTCCTAGTAACATGCTTAGGAAAGCTCATGGGAAGCCCAACTCACAAATTTATTTATTTTGGTATGCTAACAAGTTGAGAAAATAAAATGCCATGGAAGGCTCATAGAAAGCCCAACCCATCGTAGGATATTTGTTTATTCATATATTTAATTGATTTTCTGTAATCAAAATTTCATGATATGATTTATTCACTTTACTTCAATTAATCAAAGTATTTTAATTCCCATGATCCGACACAAATTTTCAATTATAAAGCATAGTTATCACAATTTTAAACAATTATCATTTTGTTATACTATTTATATAGTTTTCTCTCATTCATTTTATTTTATTTTTCAAACTATCAAACATGATCAATTTTCACCCTCAACCTTTAATTATTAACATTTTAGTACTTCATGTTTTCATTAATCTCGTGTTACTTCTCAATTTTCACAACTTACCTCCCATCTTAAAAGTCTTCATTATAGAAATTCAATTATTATAATTTATTATTGAATTGAGTTTTCCATCATTTAAATTTAATTTTCACTATTAAATTAAATCTTCCATTAATTAATTAAATTTTTATTATTAAATTGACTTTTTCCTTATTGATTGAATTTCCATGGAGATCCATGTATAACTTAATCACTCATTTTATTTATTTGCATTTTCACTATTCTTGTTGAAAACCTACGGTTGTTCGTGGGTATCTCAAAGATCTATTTTTATTTTAATTAAATTTCGTTATTTAGTTGAAAATTACACGGTGGTTCGTAAATATTTCAACTCCCTAATTCGATTTTTGATGCACCTTGAGAATTTTTGAATTTTTCGGTGATGACTTTGTTAGTTGATAGAATAGTCATGGTGATTCATGCATTTCTTACCCCATGTTTCTCTTGTTTTATTATATTATTCACATCTCATTTCGTTATCACTATTAATTTAATATTGTTATTTACTTAAATTTCCTTGATAAATCATGGATAATTTAATTTACTTATTTTATATTATTTATAACAATTTTGTGAAAATATGAATATTCCTCGTAATTCGTGGATACTCCAATGACACACCTTATATCTAATTTTGAAGATTTGTTTGGAATACGACAATCTCGATGATTCGAGAATATCCACTTCTCAATTTAATCTATTAACAATTTATTTGAATACGTAATTTTTTGCATTTTCGTGAATGTTTCAATTATTATTACCATTAATATTAGTACTTTAATTTTGTAATTTGAAATTATCTCATCTCAAATTCACAGTTGTAATGCTATAATTTTATATCAATGTCTCTTTAAACTTCATAAGTCCCCCATCTAACCAAACTCGATCCATCAAAATCTTCGTTTAACCTTGTTCAAATATATACTCTTGATCTTAAGAATTTCATTTCTAATGTTGGCGATATTTAAAGGCTTCATGATGCGCTAAAAGTAGTTAAATAAACACGCTAATCTAACCACTAAGTAATAAATTCTAGACTCTTAAACTTAACTAAACTACTAATCGGCAAGTGAACCGGTCGACTCTAGTACAGCTAAGTAAGTCCGGATATCGAACTCATGAGACTCATTAAATTACGTTTACTGGCTAATTAAACTCGACTACAAAATACGACTTATTATTTATATTTGTTTAAGGGGGTTTTTATTTAAAATACTAAATTAATACTATAATTAAAACTAATTAAGAAAACAAGTAAATCAAACGAAAACAAAGTTTGTTATGAAAATAAGATGATGATGAGAAAACTACCTAGGCTAGACTCCCCTAAATTTCAGTAATGAATTGACTCGGGAAAATATTTAGTTATGGACTGGGATCGTAAAATAGACACTTAAAAGAAAAACCAAATAGGACCCCTGACCCTTCTCAAGAGAAAACCTATGGATTTCTAACAAGTTTTAATGCACACCAGTATTAAAAATCAAGTTCGCTTACGGTCACCCAATTGTTTACAATTTAGTTCCTTTATACAAAATCCTACCTTACAGCGCGGAAATCAAAGACAGTTTAATATATCGAATTGATTCAATAGACAATAATTAAATAATCAAACCTAGACGGACTCCTTACGAAGAACTAAATCTAGCAAGATCAAATAATAAAGATCTATCGATAACCTAGCACCTTACAGCTATTTAGGTTAGCAGCACACTTAGGTGTATTTGAATAAATAGTATTATTCATATGATCTTATTCGAAATCAATCACAAAATAATCAAAAACACAAAGTAATTGACCTAATAGCAACCTATCATAATGACAAACAATAATCAAGGCAACTATGGAATAATAACAATTAATCAAACAATCCTAATTATCCATACGCATCAATTTAATATAAGTAAACCTTTTACTAAACCATAAAAACCATAACGCAAGTAAATCCCAAATCAAAACAAACGTCAACAAAGGTTCATCATAAGCCTAGGCAATCTATAATGTTTAGCCTAGCATCTTAAAACCAAACAAAACAATAATAGACGAAATCATGACGAAAATAAATAAGAACGAAAGATTAAAGGCGATAAAACATGTGGTCTTCTTTCTTGAATGATAAGCACTTCGCCGGCTAATTTCTAGCCTTCAAACCCACCAAATATTGCAATCCTAAGCTCTAGAAAACTCCAAATTCGGCTCTGGTTCGCAGGGTATGCTTAGGATTAAGTTTAGGGATGTTTAAATAGGTTTCCTGGGCCCAAAACTGATAAAAATGAAGAAAACATGCGAAACGGGGTGCCCGGCGCGCCGCGCGGCGGGATTTGGCCTCCTGGTCGCGCGGCACTCCAGATGAGGGGGGCTGACCGGTCCGGTTCTTTTCTTGATGCGGTCCGGTTCAATTCTGATGCTCTGGTTCACCGGTTTGGTTTGTTTTAGCTATTTTTACGCCCTTTTTAACCATGAACAAGTCTCGAAACCTACATTATTCAAATATGTTAGTAATATACAAATTCTAATAAAAACCAAACGGAAACTAATAAAATATTACATTAAATATACAAGGGAATTATATATATTTAGGATTATATCAAATATCCCCAAACTTATCTATTTTTTCGTCCCTGAAAAAGTCTCATTGCAATGGGATCAGCATCGAAGAAATACAGTCTTAAAAACATATAAGGTTATTTTAAAGCTCAGATAAACATAAAAACCGCGATTGCCGATATTGTTGTCCACTAAAATCCAGCCACCAGCCTATCAAGCCCCACACACATTAAGCATTTAAGTTCATGTGATATCAAAAACCTAAGAGACTCACACCTTTGGAGTTAAGATCCACCTACCCCATCTCAAGCATAGTAAAGACAATTAAAAATAATCGAGTTGAAGCAAACTAGTTCAACATATCACCGTAAGATAACAACCCCTTAATGGTAAGAAGAAAATGCACTTAGATGGAATTACTGGATGATAGGTCAAGTGTGGTCGTACGAGCATTCCCTAAATATTATTGGACTTTTGTCCTATATATGCCCTAAGAAAATATTTATTGACTAAAAACCTCGAGCCCCAATAGTGTATCCTCAGAGTCGCCATCCCCTTGGTAACACGTAAACTCTCAGTCTCGTCAAGTATGTGCCCTTTGGCCTCCTTTTCTATTTTTGAGAATGCTTCTTTGACATTTTTCATTTCATAAATTTTCTCATTTTTTTCTTTTTCAGATCAACGTTTGGATACTTATTTATTTATTTTTATTTTTTTGTGCACTTAGGCATCTTTTACCTAAAAATATATAACTAAAGACTAAAGCTCGTATAAAATTGGACATTTGCGGGCGCCACTACTCTTTATTTATTTTCATAAAACGGAGTGTTGTGCTAATTTGAAAGTACATTCAATTCTCACCACCTTAAGGTAATCAGCTTATGGTAATGCTCCCTATACCTTATCAAATTTCAGCTTCACTGTCCCCCCTTAGGATGACAACCCACAAAATCTATAATTAATTAGGTTTATTAAGAATATGCAATGGAAAACCTTTCAAGACTAGTTGGGCCTACCGACACATCCCAAGTTAAGTACGCCTTCTTTAATATTATCTCATATTGTTAGTAGTTTGAAAAACCGATTTCCGATAAATATCCTCATCTCCCATTTAAGTGCAAAAAGAAACAAACTCAAGGAAATTATAAAAATTAACTACGACTCAAATGTCCTATCCCCACACTTAAATGTTGCATTGTCCTCAATGCAAGGATAAGGACGAAAAGATAAAATAAATCGGAATACAAAAAACTAATAACCTAAAAAAATAAAAGCAAAAAATAAAAAACAAACAAGCAAGATAAATAATGGAAAAGACTTAGCTGGTAATATGCGAATGACGAAATGATGCCAAAGTCTTTTTCCAAAGCTGCCCTCCATCTCCGAACGTGCTCCACAACTTGTATCAACTTTTCCACTTGTACACGAGCGGAAGCGGCAACAACAAAAACAATACCTAAAACTCATCTTATCAACCTCGATAGATATAAATCATTCAAAGCGTGGAACCGGACCAACCAACCAAAAACAACATATAATATAAATAATAGCAGCTTATAGATAAACAAAAGTATACGGCTCCTGCTGCTCCATCCCCACACTCGAATTTTGCATTAAACTTCCATGGGGTCAATTTTCTAGCTCAAAACCTGCAAAACTTAAAAATAAAAACAAAAACAAAGAAGAACTACAAAAATCTACGTTAGTGACGCGACAAGACTCAAAAATGGAATAATTATACAAACTCTACACTTGAGTTTTCACTCAAGATACTCTCCTATGTGATCTAATCAGCTGCCCAAGCGGAGCTTCCTCCACCACAGTCAAACTTCATGGTCCTCTAAGAAACTGCATCATGATACGACCATTCATCTTCAATCATATTCCTCTTATCTCCAACTCCTCCAAACTCCACAAACTTTCGCTTTCCACCGCCGCTTTCTTTATCAAACTCCATCGCCTCTCGAGGACTCGCGACTTCTCTCTCCTCCTTCAAACAAACTCTGACAGAACGGGGGTGCTCAAGACGTGGATCCATGCCCGGAATGAAAGACTCAATTTCATAAACGGGATGACATGGATCAATGAGACCGTCTTGACCATTCGGTTGTCTCATGGATTTAGCAATATAAGTGACACTATCGTTGCCGGCTCTAAGGGTGATCTTACCATCAAATACATCAACGGGTGCCCTAGAAGTACGCAAAAATGGACGACCTAAAATAATAGAAACTCTCTCATCGACCTCCATATCTAAAACAACAAAATCTACAGGGAAGACTAAACCATCGACTTTCACTAGCAAGTTTTCTATGATTCCCCTAGGGTACTTCACCGAACGGTCTGCTAAAGACAAGGTCATGCGGGTGGGTGTAAGTTCTCCTAGGCCCAGCTTCTCAAACAACGAATATGGCATTAAGTTTATGCTAGCTCCTAGGTCTGCTAAAGCCTGACACGAGGTATCCCTACCAAACAAACATGGAATAGTGAAAACACCGGGATCGGATAACTTTTCGGGTACCTTATTGAGAACTACGGCCGAACATTCTCCGTTCAGTGGAACGGTCGAAAGCTCCTCCTGTTGATACATGATGTCAGTAGTTCAGTATATAGTGTCTGTAATCGAGTTAGTATGTTTTGTATTTAGATTTAAGCGAAGTTGTCTCAAGTTCCCCTGATATGAGCGAACTTGTGGAACAAGCGAAGTTAGTAACAACTTCGCCTAAACATGTTAGGCGAAGTTGTCGTATGTTATAAGTGTTTAGCTGTGGCTAGGTTTGTAAGAGAGTTGTTCATTACGTGTAATCAGTGATCGGTGTATCAAGTGTTATCAGTTGCAATACAACGTGTTCTTGGTGTATTGTAACGTGTGTTTGATTGTGTTTAACGTGTATCGTCTTCTACGCTCGTATCGTCTTACGTAGGGATTCCGCACCTACGTAGAACGAGATATTCCGTGTAGATCCGGCTGGGAACCTACAATTGGTATCAGAGCTTTTGCTCGTGATTGTGTGGTTCGGGATTATCACACGGGTGTAGAAATCGTACCGTTCGACTATTCGCGGGACGAATTTACGTTAATATACCGAGTTTTTGTGTCCTACTCACCTCCCACCATCAAAAACAACCCATTGCACCTTCGCATACCTCGCAAAACGTCAAAATCAAACCTGCAAAAACAATTGTTCATCATGCGAAGTTGCCGCTACTGTTTGTAGGGTTTAGGCGAAGATATAAGGTTAAGCGAAGTTATTAACAACTTCGCCTACCTCACAAGTTCGCTTAACTTAAGCGAAGTTATCTACAACTTCGCCTAATCAGGCGAATTTAAATAGGAGCGAAGTTAAGACTTAAGCGAAGTTAAGTTTAACTTCGCCTACAGTACTGTCCAGAATAAAATTTTTATTTTTAGTTTCATTGAGTGCTCGTTTATATTTCTTCCAAAGATGACTTCTATAAATATTACGGAACTGGTGAAAATGGAAGTGGAAGCAGGTTCAGCTACTAAGGCACCGAAAATGCTTAAGGGAACCGATTTCGTGGCTTGGAAAGATCGGTTTGAGCAGTATGTTAAATATCAAGATGCTAAGATGTGGGTGTGCATTCAAGATGGATACATTCCACCAACGGCTTTGTATGAGGGTCGTGAACAAATTAAGAAATACAACAAGATGGAAGAGGAAGAAAAGAAGATGTATGAGGCTGAAAGCAAAGCTCATGCTGCGATAACAATGGCTCTTCCACAAGAGGTTCTTCACACCTTCAGGAAATATAAAACCGCTAGAAAGCTATGGGAAGCGCTTGAAAACCGATTTGAAGGTAATGTGGGGATACGTGCATCCAAGATTAAGCTACTCAAAACTCAATTCTCGGTGTTCAAGTATTTGAAGAATGAATCACTTGATGATATCATCACGAGATATTATCACCTGATGACTGAACTCAACAATTATTCCATTGTTTACAAAGAAGAGGAGATCGTAGAAAAACTCCTTGATGCTCTCCCACCGAAATGGGAGATGTACACTGTCTTGATGAGAGAAGATAAAGAGTTTACCAACATTGACTTGGAAACAGCAGTCAACAAACTACGAACTTTTGAACTTAACATGGTTCGAAAAGAGACACCAACTGATCAGGTTCAGGATCCGGGAATGTATGGTGCAAAAGTTAATTCAAGTTCAAGTTCGAAGTCAGAATCATCTGCTTACTACTCAAAGGGAGACTCGAGCTCTAACTCAACTCATGATGGTCATGTAACTCTCAACATGGACGGTGATGTGTGTTTCGTAGCTGGTGGAACAAACACTTCTAAACCTCAAACAACAAAGGGTAGTTTTTCTTCAAGTGTTCCGAACAACAACTACTCTCAGATGCCCATGAGTGTTAAATCTGCTGAACAGCAGTTTGCTCTCTATGCATCTTTCATTGCTTCGTACGAAAATTACATTAAAGGTAAAATTGTTGACCTTGCAACTTTAGACGAAGACTATGATCAGATCGATGCTGATGATCTGGAGGAAATGGATCTGCAGTGGCAGATGGCGATGATAGTAAGAAGAGTTAAAAGGTTTATGAAGAAGACTGGTAGAAAATTTGTTGGTGAAAGACCAGGGCTTGATAACTCAAAGGTTCGGTGTTATAACTGTCAACAGAATGGACACGTTGCTAAAGAATGCACAAATGAACGAGTGGAACGTAGTCAGAACAGGCCAACAAAACCGAATGGGGGAAGTAACGAGAATAGGGTGATGATATCCAGACAGAACGGGGAATACAATTGGAATCTGCAAGTTGAGGAAGTGTTCGAACAGGCCAATTTGGTGAACATCGAAACTGCAGGAAGTGAGAAAGTGACTGGAGAAAATCAAGCTTACATGGCAGAAGTGAACGATCAACTTTCTGAGGTAAGTCCTAAACTCCCTAAGCCTGTTTCTAATGTTAGGATTTCTGTTCCTAGTCCTGTCTCATCAAATTTGGACAAGTCATCCGAGTCTAGTGAGACAAAAGAAGAGGCTGTGTTACTAAAACGTGGAGAGAAACATAAACCAAATGAAAAGAATTCTCCACCAAACCCGTATGTCCCGCCATATGTTAGACAAATGGGCAGTAATGCAACCTCAACATCTAAAACAACTGTTGAGACGAAAGTTGAACACAGGAGCTGTTTCAGATGCAATCAAATAGGACACCTGATTGCTGATTGCCCTCTGAATCAGAGATTCAGAGGTATGAGGCCTTCAAAAACTGAGAATAGAACTAACAGTAATTACTATAATGGTAGAAATGAAAACTCATCAAAGTTCAGACATTGGACTAATCCAGGTTTTCAAAGAAGTCGATCTCAGTTTTTTCCTGTTAACAACCAAATCATTAGTAATAATTCATTTAATTCACGAAGGTTTGGATGGCCTCATAGTCAATCTACTAGAAGGTATCCTTTTAGGACTTACAGAAATCATTCTAATACTAACTTTGGACAGCCAAAGTACGGGATGCCTTTTAACAGATTTAATCGACCCAAGACCAATAGGTCTTGGGTCCCCAGATTTTAATCCTTTGCTTTAATCGTGCAGGAACAGTTGAACAGGGCTGCAAACAATCTATGGGTTGTGGATAGCGGCTGTTCCCGGCACATGACGGGTAACAAGAATTTGTTACACGAATGGAAACCTGTTCAGGGAGGTAGAGTAAGTTTTGCTGGAGAGAGTGGTGGTAGAATTACTGGAATTGGGACGGTGACTAATGGTAAAATGAAGTTAGACAAGGTAAATTTCGTTGAAGAGATGAAGCATAATCTGCTGAGTGTATCTCAGATCTGTGACAAAGATTACACTGTGCACTTTACCAAAAATGAAGCGATCGTACTGTATCCTGGTTTCAAGATACCAGAGGAATGGATAGTAATGAAGGCTCAAAGGGAAAAGAATACATATGTTATGGACATGAGGTCGACTGAGATGGCAACAGAAGAATCATGTCTTCTGTCAAAAGCAACTGAATCAGAGTCCGAGTTATGGCGTCAAAGAATGGGGCATATTCATCTTCGAAAAATGAACTACATTGTCAAGAATGGGCTGGTGCTGGGTGTTCCCTTGAAAAATTTCAACTTTGAAGACCAATGATTATCGTGCAAAAAGGGAAAGCAACACAAGAAATCTCATCACACCAAGAAGGTTAATTCAATAGTCAGTACCCTAGACCTACTTCACATGGATCTCTTCGGTCCCGTGAATGTAAAAAGCCTAGGTGGAACATCATACTGCTTGGTGATAACTGATGATTTCTCTCGATATTGTTGGGTATATTTCCTGAAGACAAAGGATGAAACGGTTCAGATGGTAATGAATTTGATTACCAAGGTTGAGAATATTATGGGGAAAAAGGTTAAATACATCAGGACTGACAATTGGACAGAGTTCAAAAACTATCAGATGGAGATATTCTGCTTACAGAAAGGGATAGACCACCAGTACAGCGCTCCGTATACTCCGCAACAAAATGGGGTGGCTGAGAGGAAGAATAGAACGAGAATTGAAGGAGCCAGAACCATGCTGGCTAATTCTAAACTTCCTGTGGTGTTCTGGGCTGAAGCTGTTGCAACAGCCTGTTATATCCTTAATAGAGTTTTAACTGTTAAAAGATTGAATAAAACATGTTATGAACTTATGCATGGTAGAAAGCCTAACTTGAGTGGTCTCGAACCATTCGGGTCCCTGTGTTCGATATTAAAGACGAACTCAAAATTTGGTGAAATAGCCGACGAAGGTACTTTAGTCGGATATGTTGTTGGGACACCCAACAGACGAGTCTTTAATCTATCGACCAGCAAGGTTGAGGTGGTGTGTAACACTGACATCACAAGTTACAAATCACCAAAACCAAGCACGGGACCCGCTGGGGCTTTCGACTATGATAGGCTTTTTAAATCTTTTAATTTGCCTTACATGGATTGTGCAGAAGTTGATGAGAGAATAGCTACGAAGATGCTTTATGATGAGGAAGAAAATTTTGTGCAACGACCGCAGTACGATGAATGTCAACCTTCCTCGTCAAATGCTGTCGATACCCCTGCTACTTCTACAGAAGAGGAATTCTTCAATCCTTTTCATTCTCAACAACAATCACCCATTGATGAACTATCTTCGAACCTGGAAGACAATCTGCAAGTCAGTTCGGTTCCGACTACGAGTGTTCACAAATATCACCCTTTGGAGAACGTGATAGGTGATCTGTCCGACGGTGTACAAACAAGACGAAGCTTGAATGAGCACACTTGTGTTTACACAAGCATTAAAGATACATGCATCATTAATGAATGCTTGTACACCTGCTTCATCAGCCAGATTGAACCAAAGAACTATCAAATGGCTCTCAAGGACAACTCGTGGGTCGAAGCCATGCAAGAAGAGTTAGCCCAGTTCAAGAAGATGGAGGTGTGGAATTTGGTTGCAAAACCGAAAAATGTGCATGCGATTGGCACAAAATGGGTTTTCAAATGCAAGCGAGATGAAAAAGGGATAATTATCAGGAACAAGGCAATGCTGGTTGTAAAAGGTTTTAATCAGCAAGAAGGGATCGACTACAATGAAGTGTTTGCTCCTGTGGCGAGATTGGAAGTGATTCGATTGTTTTTGGCATTTGCTGCACACAAGGAGATGAAGGTGTTCCAGTTAGACGTGAAAAGTGCGTTTCATAACGGTAAAGTCGATGAGGTTGTGTACGTTGAGCAACCTCCGGGTTTTCCTGACCCAGACTTTCCTGATCATGTGTACAAGCTAAGTAAAGCGCTGTATGGGCTACATCAGGCCCCTCGTGCCTGGTACGCAACTCTATCCGATTACTTGCTTGAGAATGAATTTGTAAGGGGAAAGATCGATAGCACACTGTTCGTTAAGAGAAAAGGAAGCGACTTTCTTCTGGTTCAAGTCTACGTGGACGACATCATCTTTGCTGCATCAAAAGTCGCCATGTGTCAGGAGTTTGAAGCCGTCATGAAAAAGAGGTTTGAAATGAGTGCTATGGGTGAACTAAATTTCTTTTTAGGACTGCATGTTGATCAGAAGAAAGATGGGATGTTCATTCATCAGACTAAATATGTCCATGACGTTCTCAAACGCTTCAAGATGGAGGACAACACTCCATTTGATACTCCAGTTTGCGTCAACCATAAATTGGGTGCTGATTCAGACAGTGATGAAGACGTGGACACCACCCAATATCGGGCAATCATAGGTTCTTTAATGTACTTAACTGCATCTAGACCTGATATTATGTTTGCAGTTTGTCTTTGTGCTCGCTTTCAGGCAAACCCAAAGGAATCTCACTTGAAGGGTGTGTTGGTGCATGATGTCAGTAGTTCAGTGTCGAGTGTCTGTAATCGTGTTAGTTAGATTTGAGTTTTGTATGTAAGCGAAGTTACTAACAAGTTCGCTTATATGGGCGAACTTGTTAGACAAGCGAAGTTAGTGACAACTTCGCCTGAACATGCCAGGCGAAGTTGTCGTGATTATATAAACTAGGTTACGGCTTAGATAGTTAACAGATTAACAGTTTGTGTATTCGAGTCAGAGAGTTTTGTATCCGGTGATCATTGTATCACGTGTTTATGGTTGGAATACAACGTGTGTTTGGTTATCGTATCGTGTGTTAGCTCGTATTATTTTCTATACTCGTAACGTCTTACGTAGGGATTCCGCACCTACGTAGTACGCGATATCTCGTGTAGATCCGGCTGAGAACCTACAATTGGTATCAGAGCTTTTGCTCGATTGTGTGGTTCGGGATTATCACGCGGGTATAGAAATCGTTCCGTTCGACTATTCGCGGGACGAGTTTTCTGAGCTTTTGTGCTATACTCTCCTCCTACAATCTTAAACAACACATAACACCTTCACAAACCTCGAAAAACCCAGAAATCTAATCTGCAGAAAGTTCGTGTTCATCAGGCGAAGTTGCCGTCAATGTTAGTAGGGTTTCGGCGAAGATATAAGGTTAAGCGAAGTTATCCACAACTTCGCCTACCTCTTCAAGTTCGCTTACTTCAAGCGAAGTTACCCACAACTTCGCCTACCTCCCAAGTTCGCTCAACTTAAGCGAAGTTATTCTCAACTTCGCCAATCCGGCGAATTTAAGAAAGTGAGCGAAGTTACAAATTCACGCGAAGTTAAGTTTTAAGCGAAGTTATCCACAACTTCGCCTACAGTGCTGTTTGAAAATAAAATTTTTGATTTTCGGATTTCTTTGAGTTTTGAGAAAGATGTCTTTGATAAACATTACTGAACTAGTAAAGATGGAAGTAGAAGCTGGTTCGGCTACAAAGGCACCTAAGATGCTTAAGAAAACTGATTATGTAGCGTGGAAAGATCGTTTTGAACAATATGTCAAGTATCAAGATGCCAAGATGTGGGTGTGCATACAAGATGGTTACATTCCACCTACTGCTGAGTATGAGGGTCGTGTTCAAATCAAGAAATACAAAGAGATGGAAGAAGAGGAGAAGAAAATGTATGAGGCAGAAAGCAAAGCTCATGCAGCAATTACAATGGCTCTTCCACAAGAGATACTCCACACCTTCCGAAAGTATAAAACTGCTAGAGAGCTTTGGGAAGCACTTGAGAACCGGTTTGAGGGCAATGTGGGAATCCGTGCATCGAAAATTAAACTTCTAAAAACCCAATTCTCGGTCTTCAAGTATCTGAAAAATGAATCACTTGATGATATCATCACTAGATATTATCATCTGATGACTGAACTCAGCAACTATTCAATTGCTTACAAAGAAGATGAGATAGTTGAAAAGCTTCTTGATGCTCTTCCACCGAAATAGGAGATGTATACTGTGTTGATGAGAGAAGATAAAAACTTTGCTGACTATGACCTGGAGACAGCAGTTAACAAGCTAAGAACGTTTGAACTGAACATGGTACGAAAGGAGACACATACCGATCAAGTTCAAGATCCGGGTATGTATGGTGCAAAGGTTAACTCTGGATCAAGTTCGAAAACTGAATCATCTGCTTATTACTCTAAGGGAGAGTCAGGCGTGAGCTCAACACATGAGGGACATGTATCTCTCAACATGAATGGTGATGTGTGCTATGTAGCTGGAGGGTCAAATGCTTCTCAACCTCAAGCGACCAAGAGTAGTTATTCCCCAAGTGTTTCAAACAACTACTCGAAGATGCCCATGAGTGTCAAATCTGCTGAACAGCAGTTTGCTCTCTATGCATCTTTTATTTCTTCGTATGAGAACTACATTCAGGGTAAGATCGTTGATCCTGCAGTTTTGGATGAAGACTATGACCAGATCGATGCTGATGATCTGGAGGAGATGGATCTGCAGTGGCAGATGGCTATGATTGTCAGAAGGGTGAAGAGGTTCATGAAGAAGACTGGCAGGAAGTTTGTCGGAGAGAGGCCAGGGTTTGATAAGTCGAAGATACGCTGTTACAACTGTCAGCCGAATGGCCACTTTGCAAAAGAATGCAAAAATGAACGTGTAGAACGCAGTCAAAACAGATCTACACAGCAGAGTGGTAGTGGTAATGACTATAGAGCCATGATTTCCAGACAGAACGAGGAGTATAACTGGAATCTGCATGTTGAAGAAGTATTTGAACATGCCAACTTGGCAAACATCGAAAATGCAGATAGTGAGAAGGGAACTGGCGAAAATGAAGCGTACATGGCAGATGTAGCAGACCAGCTCTCCGAGGTAAGTACCGAACTCCCTTGTACTAAGTGTGAACAGCTGTCTGAACAACTGACAACTCTAACTGATCAGTTTGTTAGTTTGGATGCGCAATATAAAACTTTAAAAGAAGATCATCATTTCACTAAAGCTAGAGAAAATAGTTACAAAGTAAAAATTAAAGCTAGTGAAACAGATATTAAAAGTCTTAAAGCAAAGCTTGCTGAAAAAATTAAAGTGATTGATCTTAGCTATGAAGTTCTAGAAGAGAAAACCAAACTAATAGCTGAAAGGGAAAAACAGATAGCTGATCACCAGGTAAAAGTGGTGGAACTTAACAGGAAACTGGAGCAATTCAGAAATTCCTCCGCTATACTTGATCACCTCGTTAGTGATCAAGGTTCCCCAAAAAGGGGAGGAATTGGTTATCATGAAGTTCCACCACCTTTCAATCATAATTACACTTATGACCCTAGTAATCAGAAATCTGTCGATGTTGACTATGGTCAGACAGTTCCGGTTAAAGTAACGATTAAAGAACCAGAAGTTAGTAAGCCTGTTGCAAGTGTTAAGATTTCTGCTCCGAGTCCTGTCTCATCTAACTCAGACAAGTCCTCTGAGTCGTTTGAGACAAAACAAGAGGAAGTGTTACCGAAAAGTGGAGAGAAAAATAAAACACCTGAAAAGAAGTCTCCACTAAACCCGTATGTCCCACCATATATGAGACAAACGGGCAGTAATACAGCCTCAACATCTAAGACAACTTTTGATAAGAAAGTTGAAAACAGGTGTTGTTTTAGATGTAATCAACAAGGACATCTTGTTGCTGATTGCCCTCTGAAGCAGAGATTCAGAGGTGTGAGGCCTTCGAGAACTGAGAATAGAACTAACGATAATGTTAAAACTGAAAACCCATCAAAATTCAGAAATTGGTCTAATTCAGGTTTTCAAAGAAAAGGATCTCAGTTTTTCACCGCTAACAACCAAACCATAACTAATAATTCATTTAATTCAAGACGGTTTGGATGGCCTCATAGTCAATCCACAAGAAGGTATCCTGTTAGGACTCACAGAAATCATTATAATACTAACTTTGGACAGCCAAGGTACGGAATGTATCGACCCAAGACCAATCGGTCTTGGGTCCCCAGATTTTAATCATCTGCTTTAATTGTGCAGGAACAGTTGAACAGGGCTGCCAACAATCAATGGGTTGTGGATAGCGGCTGTTCCCGGCACATGACGGGTAACAAGAAATTGTTACACGACTTGAAACCTGTTCAAGGAGGAAGGGTGAGTTTCACAGGAGAGAGCGGTGGAAGGATTACAGGAATAGGGACGGTGTCGAATGGAAAGATGACTTTGGAGAAAGTAAACTTTGTTGAAGAACTGAAACACAATCTGCTGAGTGTTTCGCAGATTTGTGACAAAGACTACACCGTACATTTTACAAAGAATGAAGCGTTGTGTTGTATCCTGGTTTTAAGATACCAGAAGATTGGATTGTTATGAAGGCTCCAAGAGTGAAGAATACGTATATCATGGATATGAGATCGACTGAGATGGCCACAGAAGAATCGTGTCTTCTGTCAAAAGCGACTGAATCGGAGTCCGAGTTGTGGCATAGGAGAATGGGACACATTCATCTTCGGAAAATGAACTACCTTGTCAAAAATGGGCTTGTGCTGGGTGTTCCCTTGAAGAATTTCAACTTTGAAGACAAATGTTTATCATGCAAAAAGGGAAAGCAACACAAGAAAACCCATCTCACCAAGAAGGTCAATTCAATTGTCAGTACCCTAGAATTACTTCACATGGATCTCTTCGGTCCCGTGAATGTAAGAAGTCTAGGAGGAACATCTTACTGCTTGGTGATCACTGATGATTTCTCACGATATTCCTAGGTATATTTCCTGAAGTCAAAGGATGAAACAGTGCAGATGGTAAAGAATTTGATTACCAAGGTGGAGAATATCATGGGGAAACGGGTTAAATTCATCAGGAGTGACAATGGAACTGAGTTTAAGAACTACGAGATGGAGATCTTCTGCTTACAGAAGGGGATAGAACACCAATACAGCGCACCGTATACACCGCAACAAAATGGAGTGGCTGAGAGGAAGAACAGAACCTTAATTGAAGGAGCCAGAACTATGCTGGCTGATTCGAAACTTCCCGTGGTGTTTTGGGCTGAAGCTGTTGCAACAGCCTGTTATATCCTTAATAGAGTGTTAACTGTTAAAAGATTAAATAAAACCTGTTATGAACTTATGCATGGGAGAAAGCCAAACTTGAGTGGTCTTGAACCATTCGGGTCCCCATGTTCGATATTAAAGACCAATTCTAAATTTGGTGAAGTAGCCGACGAAGGGATCTTAGTCGTTTACGTTGTTCGGACTCCCAACAGACGGGTCTTTAATACATCGAACAGCAAGGTTGAGGTGGTGTGTAACACTGATATCACAAGTTACAAATCACCAAAACCAAGCTCGGGACCCGCTAGGGTTTTCGACTATGATAGACTTTTTAAATCTTTTAACATACCTTATCTGGATTTTGCAGATGTTGAGGAAAGAATTGCTACGAAGATGACATGCGATGAGGAAGACACTTTGGTACAACGACCACAGTATGATGAATGTCAGCCTTCCTCGTCAAATGCTGTCAATACCCCTGCTGCCTCTACTGAAGAGGAATTCATCAATCCGTTTCACTCTCAACATCATTCACCCATTGATGAGCTATCTTCGAGCTTGGAAGATAATCTGAATGTTAGTTCGGTTCCGACTACGAGAATTCACAAAGATCATCCTTTGGAGAATGTGATAGGTGTTGGTGCATAAATGTCAGTAGTTCATAGTCTAGTGTCTGTAATTGAGTCTGTAATGATTAATTATGTTTTATATGTTTAAGCGAAGTTACTGACAAGTTCGCTGTTTAGGCGAACTTGTTAGTCAAGCGAAGTTATGGACAACTTCGCCTGAACATGCCAGGCGAAGTTGTCGTGTATATATATTCCTAGGTTACGGTTTGTTTAAAGTTAATCGAGTTGTTGATCGAATTGTTCAAGTAATAGTATACAGACGTGTGTGAGTCGAGAGACGTGTATTCAGTGATTATATCACGTGTTCGGTTATAATATAACGTGTGTTCGTTTATTCGTATCGTGTGTTTATTTGATTCGTATTCTACGCTCGTAACGACCTACGCAGGGATTCCGCACCTGTGTAGATTGAGATATCCCGTGCAGATCCATCCAGGGAACCTACAATTGGTATCAGAGCTTTTGCTCGATTGTGTGGTTCGGGATATTCACGCGGGTGTAGAAATCATCCCGTTTCGACTATTCGCGGGATGTGTTTTCTGTGTTTTTGTGTCATTCTTACCTCCTACCATCGTATACAACCCTTTACACCGTCAAAAACCTCGAAAAATCCAGATTCCAGATCTGCATGAAACTTGGTGTTCATCAGGCGAAGTTGCCGTCACTGTTCGTAGGGTTTCGGCGAAGATATAAGGTTAAGCGAAGTTATCCACAACTTCGCATACCTTCTCAAGTTCGCCTAACTCAAGCGAAGTTCTCTACAACTCCGCCTACCTCCTAAGTTTGCTTACCTCAAGCGAAATTAAGAATCAGCGAAGTTCTTCAACGAAGTTAAGACTTAAGCGAAGTTATCCGTAACTTCGCCTACAGTACTTTTCAAAAAAAAAAAAAAATTCTTTTTGATTTTTCGGGTTTCTTAGTTTTCGAGAAAGATGTCGTCGATTAACATCTCTGAGTTAGTAAAGATGGAAGTAGAAGCAGGCTCAGCTACAAAAGCACCAAGGTTGCTGAAGGGAACCGATTTCGTTGCATGGAAGGATCGGTTCGAACAATATGTCAAGTACCAGGATGCGAAAATGTGGGTATGCATCCAGGATGGTTATATTCCACCAACTATGGAGTACGAAGGTCGCGATCAGATCAAGAAGTACAGCAAAATGGAAGATGAAGAAAAGAAGATGTATGAGGCCGAGAGCAAGGCTCATGCTGCAATCACTATGGCTCTTCCACAAGAGATCCTTCATACTTTTAGAAAGTACAAGACAGCAAGAGAGCTTTGGGAAGCTCTTGAGAACCGGTTTGAAGGGAATGTGGGAATCCGTGCTTCGAAGATCAAATTGCTCAAAACCCAATTCTCAGTCTTCAAGTATTTAAAGAATGAATCTCTAGATGATATCATCACCCGATATTATCATCTGATGACTGAACTGAGCAACTATTCAATTTCTTACCGAGAAGAAGAGATAGTTGAGAAGCTTCTTGATGCTCTCCCACCAAAATGGGAGATGTACACGGTACTGATGAGGGAAGACAAAGACTTTCCCCAATATGATCTGGAAACGGCAGTTAACAAGCTCCGAACCTTTGAGCTTAACATGGTTAGAAAGGAGACACCTACGGATCAGGTTCAAGATCCAGGTATGTATGGTGCTAAAGTCAACTCTAGTTCAGGTTCGAAGACTGAATCAGCTGCCTACTACTCGAAGGGAGAGTCGGGCGCCAACTCATCACATGAGGGGCATGTGTCAGTCAACACGAATGGTGATGTTTGCTTTGTAGCAGGTGGATCTAGTGGTTCTAAACCGCAAGCAAGCAAGAGTAGTTGCTCTCCAAGTATTCCTAGCAACAGCTACTCTAAGATGCCTATGAGTGTCAAATCTGCTGAAGAGCAGTTTGCTCTCTATGCTTCTTTTATTGCTTCCTATGAGAACTACATTCAGGGGAAGATTGTTGATCCAGCTATGTTGGATGAAGACTATGACCAGATTGATGCTGATGATCTGGAAGAAATGGATCTGCAATGGCAGATGGCTATGATCGTGAGAAGAGTGAAACGGTTTATGAGAAAGACCGGAAGAAAGTTTGTCGGTGGAAGGCCAGGGTTTGACAAGACGAAGGTAAGATGCTACAATTGTCAGCAAAACGACCACTTTGCTAAGGAGTGCAGAAATGAGCGTGTAGAACGTGGTCAAGGCAAGTCTACACAGCATAATGGGGGTAGTAAAGATTGTAGTGCCATGATTTCCAGAGAAGATGGTGAATATAACTGGAACCTGCATTCTGAAGAAACTTTCGAAAAGGCCAATTTTGCGAATGTTGAAACTGCAGGGAGTGAGAAGGCTACATGAGAAGATCAAGCGTTAATGGCAGATGTTAAAGACCAGCTCTCCGAGGTATGTTCTAAACCTACTTGTTCTAAATGTGAAAACTTGTCTGAGCAATTAGCAACTATAACTGATCAGTATGTTAGTTTGGATGCTGAGTTTAAAACTCTAAAAGAAGATCATCATTTTACAAAAGCAAGAGAAAATAGTTATAAAGTAAAAATAAAAGCTTGTGAAAAATATATTAAAAGTCTAAAAGCAAAACTAGCTGAAAAAATACAAGTGATTGATCTAAGCTATGAAGTTTTGGAAGAAAAAACCAAGCTAATAGCTGAAAGAGAAAAACAGATTGCTGATCACCAGTTGAAAGTGGCGGAACTGAATAGAAAACTTGAGCAGTTCAGAAATTCCTCTGCTATTCTTGATCACCTTGTTAGTGATCAAGGTTCTTCTGTTAAGACGGGAGGAATCGCCTAACATGAGGTTCCACCACCGTATAATCACAACTACACTTTTAATCCTAGTAATCAGAAATCTGTTGACTTTGAGGTTGTTCAGACATTCCAATTAAGGTAACTAGTAAAGAACCAGATGTTAGTAGAGGCGAAACAAGTCCGCCTGTTTCAAATGTTAAAATTTCTGATCCGAGTCCAGTCTCATCAAGTTCGGATAAGTCATCCGAGCCTGGTAAGGCAAAAGAGGAGGCGGTATTGCCAAATGGTGGAGAGAAAGATAAAACAACTAAAAAGAGTTCTCCGCTAAACCCGTATGTCCCACCTTATGTGAGACAAACGGGCGGTAATAAAGCCTCGACATCTAAAACACCTGTTGATAAAAGGGTTGAACATAGGTGTTGTTTTAGGTGTAATCAATTAGGGCACCTAGTTGCAAATTACCCTCTGAAGCAGAGATTCGGAGGTGTGAGGCCTACTAAAACTGAGAATAAGCCTAATGGTAATCATAATACTGGTAAAAATGAAAACCATTCAAAATTCAGAAATGTGACTAATTCAGGTTTTCATATAAACAAATCTCAGTTTTACACTGCTAATAACCAAACCGTAAGTTATAATTCTTTTAATTCACAAAGGTTTGGAAGGCCTCACAATCAATCTACAAAGAGGTATCCTAATAGGACTTACAGGAATTATCCAGATACTAACTTTGGAAAGCCAAAGCTCGGGATGTATAGATCCAAGACCAATTGGTCTTGGGTCCCTAGATTCTAATCTTTTGCTTTAATCGTGCAGGAACAGTTGAACAGGGCTGCAAACAACCTATGGGTTGTGGATAGCGGCTGTTCCCGGCACATGACGGGTAACAAAAACTTGTTACACGATTTGAAACCTGTTCAAGGAGGGAGAGTGAGCTTTGCTGGAGAAAGTGGAGGCAAGATTACAGGAATGGGAACGGTGTCTAATGGAAAGATGACTCTAGAGAAAGTAAACTTTGTTGAAGAATTGAAGCACAATCTGCTGAGTGTGTCGCAGATCTGTGATAAGGAGTACACCGTACATTTTACAAAGAATGAGGCGATTGTGTTGCATCCTGGTTTTCAGATACCAGAGGAGTGGATTGTGATGAAGGCTCACGTGAGAGGAATACGTATATTATGGATATGAGGTCGACTGAAATGGCCACGGAAGAATCATGCCTTATGACAAAAGCGAGCGAATCGGAGTCCGAATTGTGGCATAGGAGAATGGGGCACATTCATCTTCGGAAGATGAACCACATTGTCAAGAATGGACTTGTGCTGGGCGTTCCCTTGAAAAGTTTCAACTTTGAAGACAAATGTCTAGCGTGCAAGAAGGGAAAGCAGCACAAGAAATCCCATCACACTAAGAAGGTCAATTCTATTGTCAGTACTCTAGAATTGCTTCACATGGATCTCTTCGGTCCCGTGAATGCAAAAAGTCTAGGAGGTACTTCTTATTGCTTGGTGATCACTGATGATTGCTCACGATATTCGTGGGTATATTGCCTGAAAACAAAAGATGAAACGGCTCAGATGGTGAAGAATTTGATTACCAAAGTTGAGAACGTTATGGATAAAAGGGTTAAGTTCATCAGGAGTGACAATGGAACGGAGTTCAAGAATTTTGAGATGGAGATCTTCTGCCTTCAGAAAGGAATTGAACACCAGTACAGCGCTCCGTATACTCCGCAACAGAATAGAGTGGCTGAAAGGAAGAATAGAACGTTAATTGAAGGAGCCAGAACTATGCTGGCTGATTCGAAGCTTTCTGTGGTGTTTTGGGCTGAAGCTGTTGCTACAGCCTGCTATATCCTTAATAGAGTCTTAACTGTTAAAAGACTTAATAAAACGTATTATGAGCTTATGCATGGGATGAAGCCCAACTTGAGTGGTCTTGAACCATTCGGGTCCCCTTGTTCGATTTTAAAGACAAATTCTAAATTTGGTTAAGTAGCCGATGAAGGAATCTTAGTCGGTTATGTTGTTGGGACTCCCAATAGACGTGTCTTTAATACATCGACCAGCAAGGTTGAGGTGGTGTGTAACACCGATATCACAAGTTACAAACCGCCAAAACCAAGCAACGGACCTGCTGAGTTTTTCGACTATGATAGACTTTTTAAGTCTTTTAACATACCGTATTTGGATAGTGCAGAAGAAGAAGAAAGAGTTGCTACGAAGATGATCCTTGATGAGGAAGAAAATCTAGTGCAAAGACAGCTGTTTGATAAATGTCAACCTTCCTCATCAAATGCTATCGATACCCCTGCTGCCTCTCCTGAAGAAGAATTTTTCAATCAGTTTCACTCTCAGCAAGAAACAACCATTGACGAGCTCTCTTCTAACTTGGAAGACAATTTGCATGTCGGTTCTGTTCCGACCACGAGAATTCATAAAGATCACCCTTTGGAGAATGTGATTGGTGATGTGTCCTCCGGTGTACAAACAAGACGTAGCTTGAATGAGCACACCTGTGTTTACATAAGCATTAAGGAGACATGCATAATCAACGAATGCTTGTACACCTGCTTTATCAGCCAGATTGAACCAAAGAATTATCAAATGGCTCTAAAGGACAGCTCGTGGGTCGAAGCCATGCAAGAAGAGCTGGCTCAATTCAAGAAAATGGAAGTTTGGACTTTAGTTGAAAAACCAAAGCATGTGCATGCGATAGGCACAAAATGGGTTTTTAAGTGCAAGAGAGATGAGAAAGGGATTATTATAAGAAACAAGGCGAGGCTAGTCGTTAAAGGTTTTAATCAACAAGAGGGGATTGATTATAATGAAGTGTTCGCTCCTGTGGCAAGATTGGAAGCCATTAGATTGTTTTTGGCATTTGTTGCTTATAAGAAGATGAAGGTATTTCAGTTAGACGTGAAGAGTGCGTTTCTGAATGGGAAAGTCGATGAGGTAGTGTATGTTGAGCAACCTTCGGGTTTTCCTGACCCAGACTTTCCAGACCACGTGTACAAGTTAAGCAAGGCGTTGTATGGACTACATCAGGCACCTCGTGCCTGGTACTCAACTTTATCAGATTACTTGCTTGAAAATGGGTTTGAAAGAGGGAAGATAGATAGCACGTTGTTCTTCAAGAGAGAAGGAAGCGACTTCCTGCTGGTGCAAGTCTATGTGGATGATATTATCTTTGCTGCATCAAAAGTCTCCATGTGTCAGGAGTTTGAGGCCGTCATGAAGAAAAGGTTGGAAATGAGTGCTATGGGTGAACTAACTTTCTTTTTAGGATTGCAGGTTGATCAGAAGAAGGATGGGATGTTCATTTATCAGACCAAGTATGTCCATGATGTGCTCAAACGCTTCAAGATGGAGGACATCACTCCATTCGATACTCCAATCTACGTCAACCATAAATTGGGTGCTGAGACAGACAATGACGCAGATGTGGACCCAACTCAGTATCGGGCTATTATAGGTTCTTTAATGTACTTAACTGCTTCTAGGCCTGATATTATGTTTGCAGTTTGTCTTTGTGCTCGTTTTCAGGCAAACCCAAAGGAATCTCACATGAAGGGTGTGAAGAGGATCTTGCGATATCTCAAAGGCAAACCAAAGCTGGGGTTGTGGTACGCAAAAGGAGGAGACTTGGAGTTGGTCGCTTACACAGATTCTGATTATGGAGGGTGCAATCAGAGTCGGAAGTCAACTACTGGAGGATGTCAGTTTCTAGGAGGCAGATTAGTGTCCTGGCAATGCAAGAAGCAGACATCAGTCGCCATTTCAACATGTGAGGCAGAATACATGGCAGCATCCAACTGCTGCTCCCAGGTTCTGTGGATTCAACAACAGTTACGCGACTATGGTATGAATTTCTTACTCACTTCAATTTGTATTGATAACACTGCTGCGATCTTAGTAACTAACAATCCCGTTAAGCACAGTAAAACTAAACATATTGACATACGTCATCATTTTATACGGGATTGTGCTGAGAAGAAACTGATTAAGCTCGAAAAGGTTGATACGCTAGATAATTTCGCTGATTTATTTACTAAAGCGTTTGACAAATCAAGATTTCAAAACCTTGTTGAGCTGAACGGGATGATCAATCCCGAGTAACCATGCTTTTTATCTTCGTTTTTTTTTTAAAAAAAAAAAAAAAAAACCGTCACTATCGCTTAAAACTATGTCGGTTACCTCAGTTTGATGGACATATCTTTTGATATGTTTGGTCCTCATTTCTACCTGTAGAATATGAGGATTGTCATTAACCAGACGACTGAAAGTAACCGGGGCGGTTTATGATGTGTTTTCATTCTTTCGCTGAAAATTAGTCGATCATACTTAGTTAGAAGGACACATACTAGTATATGGTCGGTCCAGTTGATCCATTGGATCTTCAGGATTGCCGTTTACCTGAAAACTTTGACTTGATCGGGGCGATTGAAGTTAAATTTTTTTTTGGGAAATGAAATTATTTTTCAAGTCTACTACTTCGTAAGAAGTTTGTTTGCTATGTTTAACAGAAAATTGATCCAACCTTGGAAAATGATACATATACTGATTCTGTGTGCTTAACTAGTGAAGTTATTAGGCTTAAAAGGCTTTAGAACAGTCATTGTATGTCATGGTAGCTTTTTATGGTGCGTAAAAGTAGATGTGATACAAACTAAATCTACTCGATTTTACGTGGAAACTCCTTAAGAGTTTTGCATGTCTTCATATATATCTTTCCGAATGATAGGCAGAAAAGCGATTACCCAGTCATACACGAGCCCGTAAGTGTTCTGATTCCCGTAAAGATAGTGTGTGAAGAAACTGCAGTGATCCAGATTCGGGACTTGCAGTTGTTTACTACTCTGAAGTCTATGTAAATGTTTATTCAAAAAAAAAAAAAAACCCTTATGAGTTATTGAAACATTCTAGAGCTAACAATGTCAAGACTTCTCAATCATGGAGTAAGAAAGAGAACGGGAAGCAGATGAAGAGTACTTACAAACTTAATCAGACACTATGGGTCGAAGTCAATTCGGGGTGACTTGGGGAAAGCCAAATACGCTTTGAGAATAGATAGGAGGCATCATAATCTCTGAGTTGTTGCCCACTTAAATTTTGAGGCATAATTGAACCTAACTCGTATCACAGAAACGATGAAAACCATTTTAAGTTATTTACCATACTTACAACCTGTTTCTTTATGTCATAATACAGCTAAACACGGATCTATGTGACAGTCACGTAATTAGTATGATTCCTGTTCGGATCTTTTCTAAAACGTAGTAGCCCCTGTCGAGACTGAAATTTGATCCCTTGTACTTTAATTTTTAAAAGTTTTTCGTATTTATGTAGTTGTTGATTTTATACTTGGTTACTTGGACTTGATCGTGTCATTTAACTCTTTAAGGAGGTTTTAAAAGTTAATTGAAAAATGTTATAATTATAGGGGTTGATTTTGTAAAATTTGATATATCGGCGAACTTGTGAATAACTTCGCCCTAGGCGAAGTTATCCACAACTTCGCCTGAGTAACTCCGCCCCTATATAAAGAATACTTGAAGTCAAACAGTATCATTTTCACAGCGAACTTATCTCCTTAAACCCTAAGCGAACTTCTCGATCACTTTCGCGAAGTTATCTGTCGATTCGTCTGTGTTTATCTTTCTTCGATTTCAAACCGATTTAAAGGTTTGTTGGGTCATTATATCGTATAATCCATGTTCATTGATGTTAATCTGAGATCGTTTCGACCTGTTTCGTGACCTCGGTCGGTCGACCCTTATTACCGGATTTTCAAACTTGTTTTTACGTGTTCATAATCAACCTGAACGTCTAGATAACCATAAAATCATGTTTTCCGGACTCCTTAATCACGAAATCACCAACTGCACGTTGTTTCATAAACCTATCAACTGCCGTTTCAGATTCAGGCGAACTTAAGGATTAGGCGAAGTTATCCGCAACTTCGCCTGAGGTTTAACTTCGCCTGAGGCGATGTTGTGAGGCGATGTTGTGGTGAGGCGAAGTTATCATTAACTTCGCCTAGACCCTTTTTACTTATTAGTTATTAGACGAAGTTCAGGTTGAAGCGAAGTTGTTCCCAACTTTGCCCCAACTTTAACTTCGCCTATACAGATTTTATCACAACTTCGCTCATGGTAACAAGCGAACTTGTGTTATGCCTTAATGTTTATCTAACTTGGTTCGTTTGTTGCAGATATGGCTGCTGTTGCTGGTGCTGGAGGTGCTGGTGGCGATGACGGAGGAGATAATCAAAGGCAGTTCTTCCCTGGGCACAACATGTATATTACATTAGATCCAGACGCGAGTGGTGTCGATGATTTTCGCGAGATCATCACATTCCTGCTTCGCTCGCGGATATTCCACGCTGTCACAACAACTCTGCCGATTTCCTTGCCCAACATTGAGGATTTCTGGCAGACGGTGGAATATGACTGCCGCGTCGAGCCCCCGGTTATGCGAGCAACCGTCAACAATCAAGAAGTTCAGTTCTCTTCTGAGCAAATCCGGGCGGCTTTACGTTTCGGGAATGAGACCAGGGATGACCCGACGGACTTTGTGGCTCCTTTCCGAGATGGAGCGTTTTAACGAATGGGCTATTCTGGTCCGTTGGGCGATACACAACGAAGGAAGGGTTTCCTACTCGATCAGTGGCGCTTTCTCATGCACGTCATGATTGTTTGTATGTCTGGGAGAAAGGCGGGCACTGACGGGATGGGTGCGACCATGCAGTCGGCGATGACTGCTCTGACTTATAACAAACGTTATAGCTTCAGTCAGATGGTCTTCTATGAGATCGATAGACAAAGACGGGCAGTGGCGCGTGAGAGGTTCATTATGTATCCAAGATTCATCCAGATGATCTTGAACCATGTGGCTCCAAATCTACCTCAGCGCCGCCCGATCAGATACTTGGAGAGTGTGAACAAACGTATCTTCGCTCAGTGCAGGACATCGAGCGCGAGGAGCAAACCTGAGCTCCGTCCCAGGCATACTCCACTCTTTGGGTATTTAATCAACCCGAGTATGTTCCTGCCAATAGGGACGAGTTCAGAGACCCTCAACCACAACAGGCAGGAGCACCTCAAGAAATACCTGCTGCGCCTGTTGTGTCAGCTGAAGAGGAAGTGGACCTTGATGCAGAATTTGGTGGTTAAGGATTCTTTGATATGGATCGGGTGGATCCAGAGGAGAACGTTCAGGTCCCAGTTGAACGTGCCACGTCTGTGCATGTTACTAGGGCAGCTACAACGGTGGCTGACTCAGATTTTGATGAGGTAATGGATGAGGCAAGACGTATGGTGGTGACTCAAGAGAGGACGTATGGGAAGAGAAAGAGGACAGATGACGATAGTGAGTCAGAAGAAGAAGAAGACATTCATAAGTTGATCAGACGTTCCAGAAGGGACAGGACAGGTGCAGGTATGGGTTCAGGAGCTGGAGAGACTTCAAGGATAGTACGTTTTGCTCCACCCGCCTTGTCCGGTATGACTCTTATTCCTTCTTCACTTCCATTTACAAGTTCAAGTGCCACGGATGTACCCGTGGTGGCTACAACATCATCTGTTGGCCTCCCATCCATCACACTCCAGTTGACGACTCCAGATATTGTATCGTTGCCGCCTCCAACGCTTACTCCGTCGGAGGTTGTTGCACAGGTTATTGAGTCGAAAGTGGTTCACACTGCAGGGTTGTCGGTCACGATACCACCTGCGGTTACGTCCACAACTACTTCTGATGTCCCGGTTACATTTGAAATCCCACCTCAGTTCACTCAAGATTTATCACATATGAGGTTCGATTTCGATGCAACCTTATCAGACTCGGAAAGAATAGCGGCACTTGAACGGGTCGTGGCTGAGCAATCAAGGATAAATCTTATCCAGACCCAGGCTATTCAGCGCCTAGTAGCAGAAAATCAACTACAGTCGTCCCTCCTGGTTGAACATGGAAAAATTATAGATGCTATGAAGGAGTTCTTGGCATCTCAGGGGGAGACGAGCTGTAAAGGCGACGAGCTCAGGACAAAGAAGAAGAATGACAGAGACGATGATCCCAATGCATCGAAAGGTGCAGGTGGTGAGTTGCCAAGAACTACTCAAGCTCTTGGGACTTCCACAGCTCAGGGGGAGTCTGCAGGTGCAGCTGGCAGTTCTGGTGGTGATGAGGTAGTGATGGTAGATGACGAGGAGATGATGTGATCGATGCCTTGAAGGAATTAGATGATGATATGTCAGATGATGAGTTTATGTGTGAAGATGATGTTCTACCAGTCGAAGAGATTGAAAAGATTGGTGCTGAAATAGTGATTGAAGATGATGTTGAAGATGGTGAAATAGTTGAGGAGAATGTTGAACACGAGATCCCTGAAGTTGAAAAGTCAGATGTATGTCAAGATACAGTAGGTGATGATACAGAATGGGAGGAGCAGCCTAGATGGAAGGAAGGCTATGCTCATTGGTTTATCAAAATGAAGAAGCCAGTGGTACCTACAATGTTCAAGAAAACTTATAATATTAAAGGGTACGCTGAGTCAAAGAATGGCATTATCTGTTGGTTATATGATGAACAGCTAAAAGTGTTCGTGGTGAAAAAATATGATGGGATCCAATACTTTAAGAGGACGTTGAGGTCTCTCAATACATTGCCTGAATGTGAGGTGAAGGATTTGGCTAGATTGGGGTTGATTAATAGAAGCGACGACAACATGGCGAGAGTTATTGGGAAAATCGTGTGGAAAGAAAGTATTAAAGAAAAGAAGTTTGAGTTATTAAAGCCACAGAAAGGAAAGCTAGTGGAAGATAAGGAAAGAGGAACGAGAGCAGATGGCAAGCCATGGATGGTGATGAAGTACAAACCGATCCGATGCATGAAAGAGGTTCCAATGAAGACTATGCCTCAAGATGTGTTGAAAGATCTTAAATGGTGGTATGTGGATTGCCAGACTGCTGAAGCCGTGATGGAAGACGAAGACGAACAAGAAGTGCTAAGAGTGTATGATCCGATGCATCTTGTTAATTTATCGAAAGCTGATCTGCAGGTGTTAAATGAAAAGAAGATATTTTATATTCCTGCTTGGAAAGACGAAGCGAGGAAATATCAGCGAGTAGTCACAGTATACGTGAGAGAAGGAGTACATGCATGAAGACCAAGAGATTGAAGATTACAAGACACGTACTTAAAGATCAAGACATGAAGCTACTGCCAAGGGGGAGTCTGTTGGTGCATAAATGTCAGTAGTTCATAGTCTAGTGTCTGTAATGATTAATTATGTTTTATATGTTTAAGCGAAGTTACTGACAAGTTCGCTGTTTAGGCGAACTTGTTAGTCAAGCGAAGTTATGGACAACTTCGCCTGAACATGCCAGGCGAAGTTGTCGGGTATATATATTCCTAGGTTACGGTTTGTTTAAAGTTAATCGAGTTGTTGATCGAGTTGTTCAAGTAATAGTATACAGACGTGTGTGAGTCGAGAGACGTGTATTCAGTGATTATATCATGTGTTCGGTTATAATATAACGTGTGTTCGTTTATTCGTATCGTGTGTTTGTTTGATTCGTGTTCTACGCTCGTAACGACCTACGCAGGGATTCCGCACCTATGTAGATTGAGATATCCCGTGCAGATCCATCCAGGGAACCTACAATAATTGATCTGTCCGCCGGTGTACAAACAAGACAAACTTGAATGAGCACACCTGTGTTTACACAAGCATTAAAGAATCAGGCATAATCAACGAGTGCTTGTACACCTGCTTTATTAGCCAGATTGAACCAAAGAACTATCAAATGGCTCTTAATGACAGCTCGTGGGTCGAAGCCATGCAAGAAGAGTTAGCTCAGTTTAAGAAAATGGAAGTATGGAACTTGGTTGCAAAACCACGTAATGTGCATGCGATAGGCACAAAATGGGTCTTCAAATGTAAGAGAAATGAGAAAGGGATTGTTATCAGGAACAAGGCGAGGCTGGTTGTTAAAGGCTTTAATCAACAAGAGGGGATTGATTACAATGAGGTGTTTGCTCCTGTGGCAAGATTGGAAGCCATTCGGCTGTTTTTGGCATTTGCTGCTCATAAGGAGATGAAGGTCTTTCAGTTGGATGTGAAGAGTGCGTTCCTAAACGGTAAAGTCGACGAGGTTGTGTATGTTGAGCAACCTCCGGGTTTTCCTGACCCTGACTTTCCCGATCACGTGTACAAGCTAAGTAAAGCGCTGTATGGACTACATCAGGCACCTCGTGCCTGGTATTCAACCTTATCAGATTACTTGCTTGAGAATGAGTTTGAAAAAAGTAAAATTGATAGCACATTGTTCTTCAAGAGAAAGGGTAGCGACTTTCTGCTGGTGCAAGTCTACGTGGACGACATTATCTTTGCTGCATCGAAGGTCGCCATGTGTCAGGAGTTTGAGGCCGTCATGAAGAAGAGATTTGAAATGAGTGCTATGGGTGAACTAACTTTCTTTTTAGGATTGCAGGTTGATCAGAAGAAAGACGGGATGTTCATTCATCAGACGAAGTATGTCCATGATGTTCTCAAACGCTTCAAGATGGAGGACAGCACTCCATATGATACTCCAGTCTGCGTCAATCACAAATTGGGTGCTGATTCAGATAACGATGCAGACGTGGACTGAACCCAATATCGGGCTATTATAGGTTCTTTAATGTACTTAACTGCTTCTAGGCCTGATATAATGTTTGCTGTTTGTGTTTGTGCACGCTTTCAGGCAAACCCAAAAGAATCACATTTGAAGGGTGCGAAGAGGATACTGCGGTATCTCAAAGGCAAGCCGAAGCTGGGGTTGTGGTACTCGAGAGGAGGAGACTTGGAGCTAGTCGCTTACACAGATTCTGATTATGGAGGGTGCAATCAGAGTCGGAAGTCTACAACTGGTGGATGTCAGTTTCTTGGTGGCAGACTAGTGTCGTGGCAATGCAAGAAGCAGACCTCAGTCGCAATTTCAACCTGTGAAGCAGAATACATGGCAGCATCCAACTACTGCTCCCAGGTTCTTTGGATTCAACAACAGTTGCGCGATTATGGTCTGAATTTCTCACTTACTCCTATTTGCATTGATAACACTGCTGCTATCTCAGTAACTAACAATCCCGTGAAGCACAGTAAAACTAAACATATTGACATACGTCATCATTTTATACGGGATTGTGCTGAGAAGAAGCTGATTGAGCTCGAAAAGGTTGACACGTTAGATAATTTCGCTGACTTATTCACGAAAGCGTTTGACAAAACTAGATTTCAAAACCTTGTTAAGCTGAATGGGATGATCAATCCCGAGTAACCAAGTCATATGTTTGTTTTAAAAAAAAAACGTCACTATCGCTTAGAATTATGTCGGTTTCCTCAGTTTGAAGGACATGTCTTCGGATATGTTTGGTCCACATTTCTACTTGTAGAATATGAGGATAGCCATTAACCAGATGACTGAAAGTGACCGGGGCGGTTTATGATGTGTTTTCATTCTTTCGCTGAAAATTAGTCGATCATACTTAGTTAGAAGAACACATACTAGTATGTGGTCGGTCCAGCTGATCCATTGGATCTTCGGGATAGCCGTTTCCCTGAAGACTTTGAGTTGGTCGGGGCGATTGATATTAAAATTTTTTTTCTTTTAGGGAGATGAAATTATTTTTCAAGTCTACTACTTCGTAAGAAGTTACTTTACTATGATTAACAGAAAATTGATCCAACCTTGGAAAGTGATAGATATACTGATTGTGTGTGCTTAACTAGTGAATTTATTAGGCTTAAAAGACTTTAGAACAGTCATTGTATGTCATGGTAGCTTTTTATGGTGCGTAAAAATAGAAGTGATACTAACTAAATCTACTCGATTTTATGTGGAAACTCCTTAAGAGTTGTGCATGTCTTCATACATATCTTTCCGAATGATAGGCAGAAAAGCGATTACCCAGTCATACACGAGCCCGAGAGTGGTCTGATTCCCGTGAAGTTAGCGTGTCAAGACGCTGCAGTGATCCAGATTTGGGACTTGCAGTTATTTTCTACTTGAATTTGTGTATATACATGTTAGATTAAAAAAAAATGTGTGTATTCTAGAGTTAATAATGATAATGATTATCAATCAAGACACAAGAAGGTGAACGGGAAACAGAGTCTAAGATCGAAGTGTAATCACTACTTAATCAGACACTACGGGTCGAGGTCAATTCGGGATGACTTGGGGAAAGCCAAATACGCCTTGAGAATAGATAGGAGGCATCATAATCTCTGAGTTGTTGCCCACTTAAGTTTTGAGCTTAATTGAACCTAACTCGTATCACAGAAACGATGAAAACCATTTTAAGTAGATTACCTGCTTACAACCTGTTTTCTTTATGTCATAATACAGCTGAACACGGATCTGTGTGACAGTCACGGAATTAGTATGATTCCTGTTCGGATCTTTTCTAAAACATGGTAGTCCCTGTCGAGACTGAAATTTGATCCCGTGTACTTTAATTTTTCAAATTTTTGTTACTTTTGTATTTGTTTGATTTTATACCTGGTTACTTGGTCTTGATCGTATCATTTAACGCTTTAAAGGATGTTTTTAAAACTTTATTGAAAATTATTAAAAGTATAGGGGTTTGTTTTGTAAATACAGGCGAACTTGTTGATAACTTCGCCTGGAATAGGCAAAGTTATCGATAACTTCGCCTGTACTAACTTTGACCCTATATAAAGGAATTTAAAGGTCAAACAGTTTCATAATTTCAAAAACCCAGCGAACTTAACTCTCTGTCAACCGGCGAACTTATATCATCGATCATCTGAGTTTCTTTTTTTCGATTCCAATCTGTGATTAAAGGTGTGTAAGGTTTCTAGTTTCGTATAATCAGTGTTTTTGAGGTTGATCATCGGTCGTTTCGACTCGATTATCGACCTCGTCTTTCGAAACCTTTAACACCCGATTTCAAACTTGTTTTTACGTGATAGTAAACTACTTGAACGTCTAAAACTTCATAAAATCATGTATTTCGGAGTCCTCGATCTCTGAAATCATCGTCTACACGTCGTTCAAAATCCCTAACTGTTGCCGATTCAAATTCGGCGAAGTTACAGTTTAGGCGAAGTTATCCGTAACTTCGCCTGAGGTTTAACTTCGCCTGATTATTGATTTTGAAACAGTTTATGAGGCGATGTTGTGATTAGGCGAAGTTATCAGTAACTTCGCCTGGACCATGTTACTTATCTATTATCAGACGAAGTTTAAGTTGAAGCGAAGTTGTTTCCCAACTTCGCCTCACCTTTAACTTCGCCTATACAGAATTGATCACAACTTCGCTCATGGTAACAGGCGAACTTGTGATTCGCTTTGAAGTTTATCTAACTTAACCTGTTTGTTGCAGATATGGCTGCTGTTGCTGGAGCAGGTGGTGCAGGCGGTGATGACGGAGGTGATCACCAGAGACAGTTCTTCCCGGGTCACAACATGTACATAACATTAGACCTGGAGGCGAGCGGAGTTGATGATTTCCGCGAAATCATCACATTTCTTTTACGCTCGAGGATATTCCACGCGATAACAACAACTCTGCCAATATCCTTGCCCAATATTGAGGATTTCTGGCAGACAGTGGAATACGACTGTAGAGTCGAGCCCCCGGTGTTGCGCGCAACAGTCAACAATCAGATTGTTCAGTTCTCTTCTGAACAAATCCGGGCGGCTTTACGATTTGGGAACGAGACAAGGGATGACCCAACCGAGTTTGTAGCTCCTTTCCGTGATGGAGCGTTTTTGAGAATGGGATACTCTGGTCCCTTGGGGGATACGCAGAGGAGGAAAGGCTTTCTCCTTGACCAGTGGCGCTTTCTCATGCATGTTATGATCGTTTGCATGTCAGGGAGAAAGGCGGGCACTGATGGCATGGGCGCGACCATGCAGTCAGCGATGACTGCTCTGACATACAACAAGCGATTCAGCTTTAGTCAGATGGTCTTTTATGAGATTGATCGTCAACGAAGAGCGATGGCGCGTGAGCGATTCATCATGTATCTAAGATTCCTACAAATGATCTTGAATCATGTTGCTCCAACGCTTCCTCAGCGCCGTCCAATCAGATACGTTGAGAGTGTGAACAAACGGATCTTCGCCCAATGTAGATCCTCCTGTGCGAGGAGCAAACCTGAGCTCCGTCCTTGACATACTCCACTCTTTGGGTACTTAATCAACCCGGGGTATGTACCTGCTCGAGGGGACGAGTTTAGGGACCCGGCACCACAACAGGCAGGAGCACCTCAAGCTATACCTGCTGCTCCTGTTGTGTCACCGGAGGAGAACGTGGACCTTGATGCAGAATTTGGTGGTCAAGGCTTCTTTGATATGGATCGGGTGGATCCAGAGGAAATCGTACAGGTCCCGGTTGAACGTGCTTCGACTGTGAATGTTACTAGGGCAGCTACAACGGTAGCTGGCTCAGATTCTGATGATGAAGTGGCAGAGGCCAGAAGGATTACGGTAACTCGAGAAAGACTACATGGGAAGAGAAAGAGAACTGTTGATGACAGCGAGTCTGATTATGAGGAAGAGGTACAACAGTTGATCTGGAGGTCAAGAAGGGAACGGATAGGTGCAGGATCGGGAGCCGGTGAGAGCTCTAGGGTGGTACGTTTCACTCCACCAGCACTATCCGGTATGACAATGGTTCCCTCATCACTACAGGTTACAAGGCCAAGTGCTACGGGTGTTCCCGTGGTGGCTACCTTGTTTACTTTTGGCCTCCCACCCACTACTTTCTAACTTTCGACTCCTGTGATCGTTTCATTGCCGCCTCCGACCGTTACTCCATCGGAGGTCGTGGCACAATTTATAGAGTCGACTGTTGTGGCCACTGCAGGGCTATCGGTGACGATACCACCTGCGGTTACGTCTATCTCTACTTCTGAGGTCCCGGTGACAACAGAAATCCCTCCTCAGTACACTCACGATTTATCGCATATGAGGTTCGATTTCGATGCAACCCTATCAGACTCAGAACGAATAGCAGCACTGGAACGGGTCGTGGCAGAGCAGTCAAGGATTAATCTTATCCAGACCCAGGCTATTCAACGCCTAGTTACAGAGAATCAGATGCAGTCGTCCCTCCTGGTACAACATGGAAAAATCATAGATGCTTTCAAGGAGTTCTTGGCATCTCAGGGGGAGACGAGCTGTAAAGGCGACGAGTTGAGGACCAAGAGACGAAATGATAGAGACGATGATCCCAATGCATCGAAAGATGCAGGTGGTGAGTTGCCAAGAACTGATCAAGCTCTTGGAACTTCCACAACTCAGGGGGAGTCGACATCTGCAGCTGGTGGTGATGATGTGGTGGTGGTGGACGTAGAGGAGATGGATGATGTTTTGGTTGGTGACGATGATGTACTACCGAGTGATGTGATAGAGAAAATTGGTGAAGAGATTGTGATTGATACAGAGATAGAAGAGGGAGAGATAGTAGAGGAGAACGTGGAGCATGAGATACCGCAAGCCGAGAACGTAGATATGAGTCAACAGATTGGGATTGATGAGTCTGAATGGGAAGAGCAGCCTAGGTGGAAGGAAGGCTATGCTCAATGGTTCGTCAAAACGAAGAAACCGGCGGTCCCTACAATGTTTAAGAAGAGTTACAACATTAAAGGTTATGCTGAAGCGAAGAAAGGGATTATATGCTGGATATATGATGAGCAGTTGAGGCTCTTCGTGATTAAAAGGTATGACGGTGTTTAGTATTTTAGAAGGATGTTAAGATCGTTGAATACACTGCCAGAATGTGAAGTGAAAGACTTAGCCAGATTGGGATTGATAAACAGAAGTGACGATAATATGGCTTGAGTCATTGAGAAAATTGTATGGAAAAAAGTATAAAAGAGAAGAAATTTGAGCTGTTGAAGCCACAAAAGGGAAAACTTGTTGAAGACAAGGATAGAGGTTTGAGAGCTGATGGAAAGCCTTGGATGATTATGAAGTATAAACCGATCCGGTGTTTGAAAGAAGTACCGATGAAGCTAATGCCCAAGGATGTGCTTAAAGACCTGAAGTGGTGGTTTGTAGATTGTGAGACAGCTAAGGCAGTGATGGAAGACGAAGATGAACAAGAGCTGCTTAGAGTGTACGATCCGATGCACTTGGTAAACTTATCGCAAGCTGATTTGCAGGTGTTTAATGACAAAAAGATATTTTATATTCCTGCTTGGAAAGACGAAGCGAGGAAATATCAAAAAGATAGTTGTCTCGGTTTGTGTTCGAGAAGGAGTGCATGCTTGAAGATAGAAGATTGAATATTACAAGACACGTGTTTGAAGCTAAAGAGATGAAGCTACTGCCAAGGGGGAGTCTGTTGGTGCATGATGTCAGTAGTTCAGTGTCGAGTGTCTGTAATCGTGTTAGTTAGATTTGAGTTTTGTATGTAAGCGAAGTTACTAACAAGTTCGCTTATATGGGCGAACTTGTTAGACAAGCGAAGTTAGTGACAACTTCGCCTGAACATGCCAGGCGAAGTTGTCGTGATTATATAAACTAGGTTACGGCTTAGATAGTTAACTGATTAACAGTTTGTGTATTCGAGTCAGAGAGTTTTGTATCCGGTGATCATTGTATCACGTGTTTACGGTTGGAATACAACGTGTGTTTGGTTATCGTATCGTGTGTTAGCTCGTATTGTTTTCTATACTCGTAACGTCTTACGTAGGGATTCCGCACCTACGTAGTACGCGATATCTCGTGTAGATCCGGCTGGGAACCTACAGGGTGTGAAGAGGATATTGCGATATCTCAAAGGCAAGCCTAAGCTAGGGTTGTGGTACACGAAAGGAGGAGACTTGGAGTTAGTCGCCTACAAAGATTCTGATTATGGAGGATGCAATCAGAATCGGAAGTCAACAATAGGGGGATGTCAGTTTCTTGGAGGCAGATTAGTGTCATGGCAGTGCAAGAAGCAGACCTCACTCGCCATTTCTACCTGTGAAGCAGAATACATGGCAGCATCGAACTGTTGCTCCCAGGTTCTTTGGATACAACAGCAATTGCGCGATTACGGTCTGAATTTCACTCATACTCCTATTTGCATAGATAACACTGCTGCTATCTCAGTAACTAACAATCCCGTAAAGCATAGCAAAACTAAACACATTGACATCCGTCATCATTTTATACGGGATTGTGCTGAGAAGAAATTGATTGTGCTCGAAAATGTTGATTCGTTAGATAATTTCACTGATTTGTTTACTAAAGCGTTTGACAAAACTCGTTTTCAAAACCTTGTTGAGCTAAATGGGATGATCAATCCAGAGTAACCGTGTTTTTCGTTTTTGAATAAAAAAAAAACGTCACAATCGCTTAGAATTATGTCGGTTGCTTCAGTTTGAAGGTCATATCTTCGGATATGTTTGGTCCTCATTTCCACCTGTAGAGTATGAGGATAGCCATTAACCAGAAGACTGAAAGTGACCGGGGCGGTTTATGATGTGTTTTTATTTTTTCGCTGAAAATTAGTCGTTCATACTTAGTTAGAAGGACACATACTCGTATGTGCTCGGTTTAGCTGATCCATTGGATCTTCAGGATAGCCGTTTACCTGAAAACTTCGACTTGATCGGGGCGATAGAAGTTAAAATTTTTTAAGGGAGATGAAATAATTTTTCAAGTCTACTACTTCGTAAGAAGTTTCTTTACTATGTTTGAAAGAAAATTGATCCAACCTTGGAAAGTGATAGACAAACTGATTCTGTGCGCTTAACTAGTGAAGTTATTAGGCCTAAAAGACTTTAGAACAGTCATTGTATGTCATGGTAGCTTTTTATGGTGCGTAAAAATAGAAGTGATACTAACTAAATCTCCTCGATTTTACGTGAAAACTCCTTAAGAGTTATGCATGTCTCCATATATATCTTTCCGAATGATAGGCAGAAAAGCGATTACCCAGTCATACACGAGCCCGTGAGTGTTCTGATTCCCGAGAAGATGGTGTGTCAAGAAACTGCAGTGATCCAGATTCGGGACTTGCAGTAGTTTACTTGAAGCTATGTAAATCTTATTAGTTAAAAAAAAAATTATTATTATTATGTGTTACTAAGACATTCTAGAGCTTATAATGTGGATACTTCTCAATCAAGATGCAAGAAAGAGAACGGGAAGAAGACTCTACAGATCGGCGTGTACTTACAATTTAATCAGACACTACGGGTCGAGGTCAACTCGGGGTGACTTGGGGAAAGCCAAATACGCTTTGAGAATAGATAGGAGACATCATAATCTCTGAGGTGTTGCCCATTTATATTTTGAGCTTAATTGAACCTGACCCGTATCACAGAAGCGATGAAAACCATTTTAAGTTTGTTACCTGCTTACAACCTGTTTCTTTGTGTCATAATACAGCTGAACATGGATCTGTGTGACAGTCACTTAATTAGTATGATTCCTGTTCGGATCTTTTCTAAAACGTGGTAGTCCCTGTCGAGACTGAAATTTGATCCCGTGTACTTTATTTCTAAGTTTTATTCCACTTAAGTCGTTTTATGACTTTATATCTGGTTACTTGGTCTTGATCGTCTCATTTAACTCTTTAAAGGATGTTTTAAAACTTAATTGCAAATTGTTCAAATTATAGGGGTTTGTTTTGTAAAGTTTAATATCGGCGAAGTTATGGGATAGGCGAAGTTATCCATAACTTCGCCTGTATAACTCTGACCCTATATAAAGAAATTTTTGGTCAAACTCATTATTATTTTCTAAAACCAGCGAACTTAACTTCCAGTAACCTAGGCGAAGTTATATCTCGAATCACATCTTGTCGTTTTTCTCAGTTTCTAATCCGATTTAAAGGTGCGTAGTGTCATCGTATCTTATAATCCCGGACAATGGTGTTTATCGAGGTCGTTTTGCTCCGTTTTGTGACGCCGTACATTCGAAACCCTTAACACCTGCTTATCACACTTATTTTCACGTGGTCGTAATCATATTGATCGTCTAGATCTCCATAATATCATGTGTTTATGAGTCCACATTTAACAAATTATCCAATTTCATCTCGTTTGGCCGTCTATACTGTTGCCGCTTCAGATTCAAGCGAAGTTACAGTTTAGGCGAAGTTATCCTTAACTTCGCCTAAGATTTAACTTCGCCTGATATTTAATTATTTAACCGTATATGAGGCGAAGTTGTGGTTAGGCGAAGTTATCATTAACTTCGCCTGGTCCTTTTTTATTAAACATTTATAAGGCGAAGTTCATGTTAAGGCGAAGTTATTACCAACTTCGCCCCACCCCTAACTTCGCCTATACAGAATACATCATAACTTCGCTCATGGTAATAGGCGAACTTGTGATTTGCTTCGACGTTTCTCTAACTTAGACTGTTTGTGTTGCAGAAATGGCAGCTGTAGCTGGAGCAGGTGGTGCAGGTGGTGACGAAGGAGGAGATAACAATCGGCAGTTTTTCCCGGGGCATAACATGTACATTACTCTGGACCCGGATGCGAGCGGTGTTGATGATTTCCGCGAAATCATCACGTTTCTTATCCGCTCGCGTATCTTCCACGCTATTACTACAACACTGCCTATCTCTTTGCCAAACATAGAAGATTTCTGGCAGACAGTGGAATATGACTGTCGTGTCGAGCCCCCGGTTATGCGTGCAACGGTTAACAATCAAATAGTGCAGTTCTCATCTGAGCAGATCAGGGTGGCTTTGCAGTTAGGGGATGAAACGAGAGATGATCCTACAGACTTCGTGGCTCCATTCAGAGATGGTGCTTTTCTGAGAATGGGATATTCTGGTCCATTGGGAGATACTCAAAGACGAAAGGGATTCTTGTTAGACCAATGGCTATTTCTTATGCACGTGATGATCGTGTGTATGTCAGGGAGAAAGGCTGGTACAGATGGAATGGGTGCGACCATGCAGTCGGCAATGACATCACTGACTTACAATAAGCGTTATAGCTTTAGTCAGATGGTGTTCTACGAGATAGACCGTCAAAGACGAGCGGTGGCGCGTGAGAGATTTCTGATGTATCCAAGATTCCTTCAAATGATCTTGAATCACGTTGCTCCCACGTTACCTCAGCGCCGCCCGATTAGATATGTGGAGAGTGTGAGCAAGAGGATCTTCGCTCAGTGCAGATCATCAAGTGCAAGAAGTAAACCTGAGCTCCGTCCTCGACATACTCCATTATTTGGGTATTTGATCAATCCAGAGTATGTTGCAGCTCGTGGGGACGAGTTTCGGGATCCGGCACCACAACAGGCTGGAGCACCTCAACCACTACCTGAGGTACAACAAGCTTTACCTGCTGCTCCTGTTGTGGCACCGGAGGAAGATGTAGACCTTGAAGCTGCGTTTGGCGGTCAAGGATTTTTTAATATGGATCGTGTTGACCCTGAGGAAGAGGTACAGGTCTCGGTAGCCCGGTTTACTAGTGTGAATGTTGCTATGGCAGCTACGACGGAGGCTGATTCTGTTTCTTCAGATGATGATGTGGCTGAAGCTAGACGGATTTTAGTTACACAAGAAAGGATTCATGGGAAGAGGAAGAGAGACAATGATGACAGTGATTCGGACTTTGAGGAAATTTACATCAGTTGGTCTGTAGATCGAGAAGGGAAAGGGCAGGTGCAGGTTCGGGAGCTGGTGAGAGCTCAAGGGTGGTTCGTTTCACTCCACCCGCACTGTCTGGTATGACTATAGTCCCTACACCATTGCCAGTTACAGGGCCAAGCGCCCCGGATGTTCCCGTGGTGACTACCTCATCTTCGTTTGGCATACCACCCACTACATTCCAGCTCTCGGCTCCGGAGATTGTGTCCTTGCCACCTTCAACTCTTACTCCAACGGAGGTCGTAGCAAGGTTTATTGAGTCGACAGTTGTTGCCACTGCAGGGTTGTCGGTTACGATACCACCTGCGGTTACGGTTCAACCTGTTTCTGAGGTGCCGGTTACATTGGGAATCCCTCCTCCGTACGCTCAAGACGTATCATATATGAGGTTTGATTTCGATGCAACCCTATCTGACTCGGAAAGAATAGCAGCGCTTGAAAGGGTCGTGGCAGAACAATCAAGAGTAAATCTTATCCAGACCCATGCTATTCAGCGCCTCGTTGCGGAGAATCAGATTCAGTCGTCCCTCCTGATCGAGCATGGTAAAATAATTGATGCCTTGAAACAGTTCTTGGCATCTCAGGGGGAGACGAGCTGTAAGGGTGACGAGCTGAGGACTAAGAAGCGTAATGATCGAGACGATGATCCCAATGCATCGAAAGGTGCAGGTGGAGAGTTGCCAAGAACTGAACAAGCTCTTGGGACTTCCACATCTCAGGGGGAGTCAACGAGTGCAGCTGGCGGTTCAGGTGATGATGTGGTAGTTGTGGATGCTGAGGAGGTGTTGGATGATGTTATAGGTGATGAGGATGTGTTACCATTGGAGGAGATAGAGAAGATAGGGGCTGAGATCGTGATTGATAGTGAAGTCGAAGAGGGAGAAATTGTGGAGGAGAATGTTGAGCATGAAATTCCAGAGGTTGAAAAGTCAGATTTGGATCAAGATACGGGATGTGATGAGACAGAATGGGAGGAGCAGCCAAGATGGAAAGAAGGCTACGCTCAGTGGTTCGTAAAGACTAAGAAACCGGCGGTCCCTACTATGTTCAAGAAAAGTTACAACATCAGGGGTTATGCTGAATCGAAAAAGGGGATTATATGCTGGTTATATGATGAGCAGTTGAGGCTTTTTGTGATTAAACGGTATGATGGGGTTCAGTATTTCAAGAGGTTGTTGAGATCGTTGAATACGTTGCCTGAGTGTGAAGTGAAGGACTTAGCCAGGTTGGGGTTGATAAACAGGAGTGATGATAACATGGATAGGGTCATTGGGAAGATAGTCTGGAAGGAAAGCATAAAGGAGAAAAAGTTCGAGCTGTTGAAACCACAGAAAGGAAAGCTCGTTGAAGACAAAGATAGAGGAATGAGAGCAGATGGCAAGCCTTGGATGATAATAAAGAATAAGCCGATCCGGTGTATAAAAGAAGTGCCGATGAAACAAATGCCCAAGGATGTGCTCAAAGATCTGAAATGGTGGTTCGTTGATTGTGAAACAGCTGAAGCAGTAATGGAGGATGAAGATGAAGAAGAACTGATGAGAGTATATGATCCTATGCGTTTAGTGAATTTGTCTCAAGCTGATCTACAGGTGCTGAACGAGAAAAAGATATTTTACATTCCTGCTTGGAAAGAATAAGCAAAGAAATATCAAAGAGTAGTTTCAGTTTGTGTACGAGAAGGCGTTCATGCTTAAAGATGAAAGATACAAGATTTTTGAGATTACAAGACACGTGATTGAAGATAGAGATATGAAGCTACTGCCAAGGGGGAGTCTGTTAGTACATGATGTCAGTAGTTCAGTATATAGTGTCTGTAATCGAGTTAGTATGTTTTGTATTTAGATTTAAGCGAAGTTGTCTCAAGTTCGCCTGATATGAGCGAACTTGTGGAACAAGCGAAGTTAGTAACAACTTCGCCTAAACATGTTAGACGAAGTTGTCGTATGTTATAAGTGTTTAGCTGCGGCTAGGTTTGTAGGAGAGTTGTTCATTCCGTGTAATCAGTGATCGGTGTATCACGTGTTATCAGTTGCAATACAACGTGTTCTTGGTGTATTGTAACGTGTGTTTGATTGTGTTTAACGTGTATCGTCTTCTACGCTCGTATCGTCTTACGTAGGGATTCCGCACCTACGTAGAACGAGATATTCCGTGTAGATCCGGCTGGGAACCTACACCTCCAGACTTTCCTTTCGCTTAAGAATATCTTTCAAGAACTTGGCATATTTCAGCATATGCAGGAGGACCTCGATAAACGGAAGATTAATCCTAAGCTGCCTAAACATATCTAAAAAGTTCCCGTACTCTCTACGAAATTTCTGATTCTTAGCACGGGATGGATACGGAAAACGAACATGATCTATAAGCGGTGAAGGCCTAACATGTCTCGGTTTCTTTTCCTCACTTCCTCTAACTATGGACTCACTGGTAGGTGCGGTATTTGCTGGGTCTAGCCTAGGTTACACCCTCCTAGGAGTCTCCATCACTCTCTCCTTATCAACTAACTCCTCACTCTCCTCTACCTCAATCTCTCTCTCCGGACCTAAAACCCTACCACTACGAGTAGAAATGGCATTTATTTGAGCGGCCGGATTCTGCTGAGTAGAACCTAAAAACTGACCTGGGGTCTCTCATCTAAACGTCGGGCTATATCACCTACGGTTCTCTGAATATCTAAGAGTGCGGACTGGTGATTCCTTAAAAGCAAATCATGATCGGCAATTTTTTTATGAGTGTCCTGATCTCTAACTAGGATTAGCTTCATCATCTCCTCTAACCTACCAATACCACTACTCAAGTCCTGCCCATTATTCCCACCTTGACTACTTTGATCCCCACTAAACGATTGATCCTGCCCCTGATTAAGATTTGAATTTGTTTGGAAATTAGGGGGTGTACCGGAAGAACGCCAATTAGAGTTATAATTACTATTCTTATAGTTGTTCCAGTTTGACTTATTATTACCATTAAATGCATTAGGAACCCTACTCTGCCCTCATATGAACTCTACTTGCTCCTGACTCATCAATGGACAATCTGAAGTCCCATGCCCTCCTCTACACAACACGCACTTATCTATCTTAGCCTTAAGGTTTTTAATCTCACTTGCTAGACTCTCTAAGGCAGCAGCCACACTAGTATCCAGATTAACCTGGTGCACACCTCGGACGGATGAGGGTGTACTAGTGACCGGATTTGAATTCCTGCTACGTGGCTTTTTAGCAAACTCGGACCGGGCAAAACTTTCAAATAACTCATTACACTTTACTACATTTTTCTTATCCATTAAGTTACCTTCAGCAGTAGTGTCGAAACAAGCCTGTGTCACATATGTCAGCCCATTATAGAACTTCTCGACCAGAGCCCACGGAGTAAGACCATGCTGTGAACAACGGGCCAGTAAACCCTGAAAACGCTCCCAAGCTTGACAGTACGGCTCGTCCGGCTCCATATGGAAAGAATGAATCTGATCACGGAGACGAGATGCTTTGGCAGGCGAGAAATATTTCTTCAAGAAAGTGGTACGCAACGCCTCCCAAGTAGAGAATGCTCCAGCAGGATGTGAATCGAGCCAAGTGGCGGCACGAACCGTGAGTGAAAACGGGAACAAATGGAGGAAAATGGCATCTTCATTAGCACCTTGCAAATTAAACGTCCTAAGCGCACGGGTGAGACGGTTGATGTGCGCTGGTGCATCCTCATCGTCACAGCCATGGAATAAGTTACTCTGGATGAGATTGGTTATGACATAAGAAGGAATCTGCCAGGAATTTGGGTTATCGATTACTAGGGTGATGATGGGCGAGTGATCTCCGGTGAAACCCTCGAAAGCTTGTTGGTAAACGGTTCGGTTGTCGGCCATTTGAATGTCGGGAATGGTTCCGGGGCTTGACGGTGGTGAACTGTGTGGTGATGACTTCAGTGGAGAATCTATGGTGATTGGTGAACTGACTTCTGACTTTAACGGAAGTGGCCCTTGCAAACGAAGATGTGGCATAAACCTGAAAAGCACACAAGACCAAATCAATAGACTATATTTAAAAACAAAAATAAAATCAAAATAAATAACATAAACTAAACTTAAAATTAAACTAAAATTAGTTAGACTCCTACGACTCAAAAGACAAAACAAAACAAGTAGCACGGATGTAGCAGATAAATCTAATCAAAGCTAATAACATAATCGTCAAGAGTCCCCGGCAACGGCGCCAAAAACTAGATGTGCTAAAAGTAGTTATATAAAAACACGCTAATCTAGACACTAAGTAATAAATTTTAAACTCTTAAACTTAACTAAACTACTAACCGGAAAGTGAACCGGTCGACTCTAGTATAGCTAAGTAAGTCCGAATATCGAACCCACGAGACTCTTTAAATTACGTTTACTAGCTAATTAGAGTCGACTACAAAACACGACTTATTATTTATATTTGCTTAAGGGGGTTTTTATTTAAAATACTAAATTAATACTATAATTAAAACTAATTAAGAAAACAAGTAAATTAAATGAAAACAAAGTTTGTTATGAAAATAAGATGATGATGAGAAAACTACCTACGCTAGACTCCACTAAATTTCGGTAATGAATTGACTCGGGAAAATATTTAGTTATGGACTGGGATCGTAAAATAGACACTTAAAAGAAAAACCAAATAAGACCCCTGACCCTTCTCAAGAGAAAACCTATGGATTTCTAACAAGTTTTAACGCACACCAGTATTAAAAATCAAGTTCGCTTACGATCACCCAATTGTTTACAATTTAGTTCCTTTATACGAAATCCTACCTTACAGCGCGGAAATCAAAGGCAGTTTAATATATCGAATTGATTCAATAGACAATAATTAAATAATCAAACCTAGACGGACTCCTTACGAAGAACTAAATCTAGCAAGATCTAATAATAAAGATCTATCGATAACCTAGCACCTTATAGCTATTTAGGTTAGCAGTACACTTAGGTTTATTTGATTAAATAGTATTATTCCTATGATCTTATTCGAAATCAATCACAAAATAATCAAAAACACAAAGTAATTGACCTAATAGCAACCTATCATAATGACAAACAATAATCAAGGCAACTATGGAATAATAACAATTAATCAAACAATCCTAAATATCCATACGCATCAATTTAATATAAGTAAACCTTTTACTAAACCATAAAAACCATAACACAAGTAAATCCCAAATAAAAAAAAACGTCAACAAAGGTTCATCATAAGCCTAGGAAATCTATAATGTTTAGTCTAGCATCTTAAAATCAAACAAAACAATAATAGACAAAATCATGATGAAAATAAATAAGAACAGAAGATTAAAGGCGATAAAACACGTTGTCTTCGTTCTTGAATGATAAGCACTTCGCCGGCTGATTCCTAGCCTTCAAACCCACCAAATATTGCAATCCTAAGCTCCAGGAAACTCTAAATTCGGCTCTGGTTCGCAGGGTATGCTCAGGATTAAGTTTAGGGGTGTTTAAATAGGTTTCCTGGGCCGAAAACTGATAAAAAACGAAGAAAATGCGCGAAACGGGGTGCTCGGTGCGCCGCACGGCGGGATTTGGCCTCCTGTTCGTGCGGCGCTCCGGATGAGGGGGGCTGACCGGTCTGGTTCAATTCTGATGCGATCCGGTTCAATTCTGATGCTCCGGTTCACCGGTTTGGCTTGTTTTAGCTCTTTTTTCGCCCTTTTTAACCATGAACAAGTCTCGAAACCTACATTATTCAAATATGTTAGTAATATAAAAATTCTAATAAAAACCAATCGGAAACTAATAAAATATTATATTAAATATACAAGGGAATTATATATATTTAGGATTATATCACTTCACATGCTATTACTCATTTTAAGATTTGTTGTTAATTAAACTTTAAATTAAATCATTCATTTAAATTTATTGTGACAATTTTTTGTACATTAAAAAAAATAAAAAAAATATTCACCATTTTCATTAATCAAACTCTAAAGTTCATCTCTTTTAGAAATGTTTTGTACATTTATGATCTTCTGATTTTACCTTTAAGATTAATTAATAATTTTTACTCTCTCACAAAGGTCTTTAAAATGTTTTGTAACTCACATGATGGATGAATTATGTGGACCATCTGATGATAAAAGTAATTATGGCCAGGAATATAATTATCCAGGTCCTCGAATGGAAATCATAGTACGTACAGTTGTGTCATAATCTAGAACTTAAAGTGGCTTTGAGAAACGGTATGAATGTTAAGATAATATGGACATGGTGAATGTGCCGCTGGTACATCCTATATATAAGTGTCCTTATCGGATTTTCATTTGGAGCGTTGCTCCAACTATTTGAAGTACCATGTTATAGTAAAATTTTAAATTTTATTTTACTTAACTTTAATTATTTATAACGTGATTTTGTTTTAGTGTTGTTTTTTTAATTTCGGGACGAAATTCTCAAAAGTAGGGGAGACTGTAACATCTCGGATTTTTCGTATTTGTATTCGTTTTTATTTTAACTTGATTCAGGAACTTAATTAGGATCTTTTGAAGTATTTAAAATTTATATTTATTAGTATTTAATTTTGTTAAACTTATTTTATATCCTCTTAATTTTTTAACTTGTCAAACAACCCTTAGAAACCTTTAAATCGCTTAAAATGGCTAAAAATAGCATTTACGGAAGTACGAGGACTAAGTTTGCCAAATCGTTCCTACTTTTGACTAAAGTAACGAAACTTAAGCTCCAAGAAATGTTATAATATATCCCAATTTGTTTTCTCGTTGACCAAGCTGGAATGAGTTAGTATACCTGATTTTTTCATTTATTGATCATTTCGTTTCCTAATCGAGTTGTTTTCCTAATAAATAAGTTTTAACCTTTAATATTTAATCAAGACATGTTCTAAATCCTAAAATATTATTGAAAACATCAGCCACCATATACTATTCTTGAAATCCCTCTTCCCATGTATCAAATTCATAAAGTTTGTTCAAGTTCTTTCATCTACGGTTTGACTTTAATATTCAAGACTATTTTGACCTCGATTATCTCTTGTTACATTGATCGTTTGGGTAATTTGTCTTCATGAAAAACATTGGTTTTTCTCTTACAAACAAAATCGCTCAATTAATTTTACTGATTGATGGAGTTTTGTCTATCAATTGCTTTCCGGCCTGTTTAAGGGCATAAAAGCCAATTTTAATGGTTTTTCAATTACTATATCTTCTGGTTGGAATTAGCTTTCAGACCAGAAGAATTTTATGTTTATTTTGGTATTTTTAGTGTACAAAAAAAAATCTGACTCCCGACTCGCCGTTTGGATTCATTCCAGCGCCTATTTTCTCGGTTTTGACTCTATTTTATTTTGTAAAAGTATCAGGTCTGTTTGTGTTAGATCACTCACCACGTTAACTTTGATCGTTTATTATTTCTCTCAGTTTATTTGCTTAATCGTCAAGGTGAGTAATCGCTCCCCTATTTTACATATTTTAAACCTTTTTGGGACCTTATTTGTACCCTATGATACTTTTATTTATCTTATTTACATCACTTGCAAATCTCAAATATTGTGTTGTTGATCAATTGAATGTTTTATGCTATTTGCTTACTTGTTTATTTTATCGCATTCAGAGAGATCCATCATAATCACATTATAGTATGATCATATGACTGTTATTGTAGCCATAGCTCGTGTTCGTGAGGAATGGTCAACCGACACCATTATTTGTATTTATTTTGTCTTAATAGACATCAATCGTGTTCGTGAGTCATGGCCAACGACACAAATTACTTGCTCTCATTTAATTGTTGATAATCATGATATTGATTTGCATATTTCATATATAATATATTTATTATCAAAATCTTGTAATTACTTACTAAATATGTGTTGGTTGATAAAAAATATATCTATTTTTACGCATATTGCAAGATATTTACCTTGAATGGTTGAAGTTATTGATGAACCTAGTTTATTTGGCTTTTAGGATATTAAAATAAACAAGAGTATTTGATTTTTTCGGTTATTTGTAAATTCATTTGAATATTGTGTACTTGATTTGAATTTAATAAATTACTTAGATATTGTCACTAATATTGTATGTTAGTGCCTTTTGTGTTGTGAACCAACAGTTTATGCCCCAGCATTCCACCATTGATTAGGGTGTGACAGTAAGTAAATATCACAATTTCCAACAAAATCTAGCAAGAGCGGAGCATATCCTCGAGAGTTTGAATCGTTTGCTTGGATTGATCATCGGTTTGAGGGTGATAAGCGTGCTTAGATCAATACGGGTACCCAAGTTGGTTTGTAATGAATTACAAAAGTGAGTGATGAACCGACCATCATGATCGGAGATAATGGGCAAAGGTGTTCCAATTTTGGATGTTTTCTGCCTTAATTGTTCACATAAACCTCGATTTGTTCTGATTCATGTGAAACTTATCTTTAATTCAGGTCTGATTTGATCCAATTCATACCGATCTAGATCTAGGGTTTTTAAACTTGCTTCATCACCATTTCTGATCTGAACCATTGATGGTACTGTTTCGTGGCTACCTAATTCGGTAGAAAAATGAGCTGTCAGTTTAGTGGTCGATATATCGGAAAAACGAGTGGGTAACAAGATTTGGCAGTGTTTTATGGTTGTCGGATTTGGTGGTTTGTGGTGGTGGTCACATAGTGGAAAGGTTGAAGACTGATTAGAGAGAAATGATAGATATTTATGATTATATATATAATATAAATTTTCTTTTTGGCTCAAACTTTAAGTTAATTACACAAATAGTACTTAAAAGAGTAAAAAGACGAGTCTATCTTCATGTACGTGGCCAATGATTGTATATTAACTAAAAAAATTAACGACTGTTCTTGAAAAGGATGTGACGTGCTAGGATATTTAGCATAAAGGATTTAACTAACAGAAGTCAAAGAATATCCAATAAAAAATTGTGTAAACATAAAGGACGAGTTTTGTTATTCTCAAAAATTTATAAATAAAATAAGTTCTTATTATAATCAAAATGTTTTTTTAATTATAAATCATGTTTTAATCAACACCTGTAGTGGTGACATTCATTATAGAGGTCTTGGATGTAAGTATAATAATTTTTTTGGATGGATAAAATGACAAGTTGTCTTCGCATTTTATCTCACCCAATAATGACTGAAAAGCCTTTGAAATGAAACTCATTTGGAATCTTAATCCTATTGGTTGTGGTCCGCGATGGGAGCCGCGAGAAGGGTGGCCCGAGCCACGTCAATAGAGTGCACTGCAAAAAAGTGGCACGATGGGGCTTCCATGAGCCGGTGTGAACCTGGTAGCGGCGGCTGAAGGCCTTTTGTGTGTGTGTGTGTGTGTGAAATTGGTGAAGAAGAAGAAGAAGAAGAAGAAGAAGAAGAAGAAGAAGAAGAAATAACATAGTGGAGAAGAGAGAATGGGTCCTGTGATTCGTCAAGGAGCCATTGGATCTTGCCCTATTGAGGTTGGCTTGTTTGGAAGAAGCATATTGCTACAGCTCAAGGAAAAAGAAGGTAACAACCAACAAGTGTAACTTAATTCTTGACCCAATTCTTACATGGGCTTTATTTTTAAACACAATTCATGGCCCATTTCTTGACCCAATTTATCAAGTTATTTTGTATTACTTGGCACAATTTTGTATTAGATGATTTAATAAATAAAAAAATTATTTATAAATTATTTTCTTTTATTAGAAAATTTATTTTTTTATTTTATATTGTTATTTCATATTTTCCAACACAAAAGAAAAGAAAAATCATAAAATTCGCTGAAGCCACCGTTTTCCTGAACCACAATAGGCTCAAGCGGCTTCAATGGTGGCTTCAGCAGTGTCTAGTCAATATTCAGTCAGCACTACATGGCACAATATTATTAGATGATTCAGATCCTGGCTTCAGCGACAACACATAGTCTAACTTCAACACTTTGTGCATTGTCGACAGACTACATCACAAAATTGCACTCATGTAGCTAACAATGACTAGAGTGCATAGAGCAAAATCTGGATCAAAATCTAACCTTTAATATATGCTAGTGATTTGTCAGTAATTACTAACGTTTAGCATCTTATACGACATTTATTCATTTTTAACCCAAAACCCGACCCGTTTTAAAATTTTGAAATAATTTGGATACACATTTATTAATGAAATTATTGAATTTCATGTCATTTATGAAATATGCTTATGATGTTACAAACTCGATCGCAAACTCTATTTTATGTATTTTATACGTAGATTTCATTTAATCAAATTTCAAAGGTGAAAACTAAAAAGTGTCAAAACCCAAAATTTATGTTTCTTCTGGCTGTCGCGTGTCGTGAAGGATCCTTCTCCCTACCTTCACGAAACATGAAAATATCAGGGATCAACCATGACCTATTTCGGTTGTGCGTTGCGAAACTTAGGGTCTAAGCCATTTGCGACTCGCGACACAAGCCTATTGTGGTGGAAAACAACTCGCCATCCGGTTAGTCTCACTTTTTGCTATTTTTTGGCCAAATTTCACGCCTTTTGACTTTCTTGGGCGTTTCTACATGTACCTATACCTTTTTCTAGCATTATGACATCAACAATCTAATCAACTTTGGTCAAAACGTTCAATTCCTTCATTATTTTAGCTTAAGACTTGCTTATAACTTGCTTGACCAATTAATCCGGTCAAATACTGTTATTAACGAAATTTTCATTAGAAATACATGCTCCAACTACTACAAACACTTTGTCATACTCAAACTCAATCTCAATTTCAACTTTGCTCTCCATTTTGGTAATTGGTATTCTAGCCATCTTTAACTTTCCAAAGTTAGCCCCTCCCTCAAGATCATCTTTCTTGTACCACCCCGGGTAATTTATCAATTTTTTTGCACATAATCTTGACTTGATCATAACCATGTTGTCAAACCCATTTGACAAAGGTGGCAGCGCTTCAATTTCATTTTCAACTCGTTAGAACGGTTTATGTTTGAGTTTTGGTTTTTCATTAAACAAACTAATTAAAAGATTACTTTTAAACATTTCAACATTCTTTTAACATCACAAACTTGTTGGAGACAAACCCGACTCAACCCTGGGTTCGTGTCCAACAAAACCGAACCACTCGCTCACCTACTTTTTTCTTTCTTTAAAAAATCGTTTCGTTATTCTAAAACGATCCGAACACATTAATCTTGACTAAAGCTTTTCATAACCAAACCTTTTATTTAAAACCCAAAACTTAAAAAACTAGAACTAAAATGACCAAAAATCATGAGTTATAGTATAAAAAATATTTTTCTTCAGAACCACCAAAACTCTTAAACTATAAACCAAACTCTCGATTTGTTTACTCGCTTTTACCTTTCAATCAAGCTCTATTAAACCTAGTTTATTTATATAATATTGGATCACACACTGAGCCAAACTTGACTGGTTGCTCGCTTAGCTCACTTTCATCCATCTCTTACGCTTACTTTACCAATGAGTTTACACCCCCATTTTTATCATTTTATTTAGGGGGTAGCATGTATACACTATTAATTTTACTTATGTTTTTGCCTCAGTTCTTCAAACTACAATTCAACGTCATGTATTTGTGTGGTTATTATATTCTTATTATGAATTCATATGATTATGTGACCATATCATAGCCTCAGTAGTCTCATATAGTATGATCATGCACTTACCTTAGTAACTTGGCATTACGTTAAAAAGAACGGGTCCTCATTATTTATTTTTCATATTGATTATGTTTGTGATGATCCTCATTTACATGAGAATTTTATTTTTCTCATATACATACGTGTTAAAACTTCTGTATTCTCTAAGCTTTAGTTCAACATATATCTACGTCTGCTCACAAAGCATGAAGAGTAATTGATTAAATTCGGAAACACTAATGATATTAGAAGTAATGCCTTATCGAGCATGTTATCTCATTTTTAAATTAGTTTATTCGGCGGCAGAAAATGCTAGTTCCAATATAGGTTTGAGTGAAACCAATTAAGTGGTTAGTTGTAACAACCCGAAAAGTAGGGCTAATTTTATATATATATATAAAAAGAAAACTTATAGTTAGATATATGAGTGAGATGTTGGTCGATTAGTCAAAGCCAACCGTAAGTCTATGGGCTTTGCCCGAATTGTTGAGATAACTAATGGGACTAGCCCAATAATTATGTAGAACCTGATAAAGATAGGTATAAGCTCAATAATAATACTATAATTTATAACATGGGCCCGGCCCCAATTAATCAAACGAAACCGAGACCTGATTAATCCAACTAAACCTGAACACGATAACTCCAAATTTACATAAGTTAATCCACCAATAATTTAATTTAACCGAGTATCCAAAATATATAATACGAATATCACCTGACCAGTTATATTATTGCATGGTCACCGAACCTAATCAAACGAGAACCGATTAACAAGACTAGTAAGATGCTAGATATTATACAAAATACCTTTAGCATATGCCAACCCATATTTATTTGCATGATAATTGATCATTTAAATTTTATAAACAATAAATAAAATCTCCTAGTATCTTGCAATATGTCAAATCTTTTTTCCCAGTCTCTTTCCCTTTTCCTGTGCGCATTCGGTCTTCCTTTTGCCCTATAGAAATGGTCTATAAGTATCAATCCATCTCCAATCACAGTTCATGCAATGTTGTCTCTCAATATTTTCTGCATTAAACTTTCCATAAAACTTGATTCTTGCTCTATCTTCATAGTTTCACAAAACTAGATTCTTTGGTTTACTCTTGGAGGCAATCGAACCAGCCACGAGTTACAAGAAACCGAGCACTCACTTTGTTCTAATCTCATTCGATTTTAAGCGTGTCTCCCAACTGTTCCTTATATTTTGATTACAAACAGCAGCCCTAATCTCTGTCTCTCTATGCTCGTGGATTCAGCCAAGGACAAGAAATCTGGCTTGAAGCTTCTGCTTTTTCTCATCGAGCTGTTCAGGAACCAGAGCTTGATCATTCTCATGAACCCAAACGTTTATCGGGTACTGCAGCCCGTATTCGTTTCTGTTTATATATCATTCTAAGATTGAAACCCCTGTTTTAAACCTGTGAATGAACTAGCAAAATACCTTTGACTAACCATGCTCAAAGCCAACACAAAACCTTAATCAAAACCGTATAAAAAATGAAATTACCAACATGTAACTCGAACAGTAACTATACTTTTGTCTGCATAAACGTTAACCGAAAACTCAAGTTTTTTTTTATTATTTTAAAACCAAATTAATGGCCCTTGAACTAAACCATTTAACTTTGTAAATATTTCCAGAATATGAGAGAATATAACCGGGTTGAAAACGTAAAAATCAGATTGATTGCAGCCCTTATAAACGCCACCAACTTGGAGTCCACGTTTAAGCAAAAAATAGCTTGAAAACTAATACATTTTACAACCATTAAATCTTTGGAACTTTATCACACATTTTCCAGGATCTAAGTATCATTTTTGTTTGTATAAAAGAATTTTGATGAAGCTGATATAGTAATATAAAAATCGCGCCTTAAAACAACCGGAAGCGACACTTAAGTGTCTCATTTGATCAAGAAATGAAGCCTATAGTAAGTACTATCATAATACCATTTTAGCAGTCCCACGTATAGTATTTTAATATCATATAACTTGACACGAACTTGTTTGATGCGAAAATATATATTTAAAACCGAATTATGTCCTTAATGGTCCAAAACCCGTAACCGCAACATTTATCAAAGCCCTAGTTGTTTTATGAACTAAGATAACATATTAAAACATATTTTATTATATTATAGCCTGTCATAAATGATTTAATGATCAAAACTAAGTTTATGTTGATTATATTACTAAAAGGGTATTTTTTTGAAGCTAAATTGAGCCCAAATCAAATAAGTTACAGAACAAAGACTTAAGAACAATATATAAAGAAAACTGATATGAACCTCTTAAAATTTCACAATGTGCAACCCTTAAAACCAAAGCCCAACTTGTAGACGTTCTGTAACTCGTTTAAGTGAAAACTAACTTGAAAACCAACCCGACATGCAACCTTATTAACTTCTGGATATTTAACAAATATTTCCAGAAGTTAAGTATACATATTTGAGGCCTTAAAATTGGTAAAAATCAGCCCCAAAAGTTAATAATAAACAGAATACTAAAAATCAACCAAACCAGCATTGTGGTGACACGTTCGATAAGAATAAGGCGTGCAACCAAAGTTGTAATATGATATCTTTTTGCAGCCATAAATGTAATATTTAAATGATATATAACCTGAGTCGTAACCATTTTACATGAATCATTGCTTTTAAAATCGAACTAGAACCCAAACAGGCAAAAATCGGCTCGTTAGCGAAACTGTAGCTATTAACAATCTTTCAAAACCCATGAAATGCCAAAACAACATATTTTAATTTATTATAACATGTCCTAAACTTTTTATATGACGAAAAGTGAGTTTTTGTGAAAAACATAAACGAAAGGGCATTTTTGGAAACGGTTATTTCTAAAAAAAATCTGAAAGTATAAGAATGTGTTTTTGAAACAGAGGCTTATGAGTTTAAATGGCCAAATAAAAGCTATGCAATGTTTAAGGGAACATGTATTTACAAAATGGGCTCATTTACAAGCTTAAAGTGTTGTTTCATTTAAAATCGAACGGGTTGACTTTTGAAGATTAAGACACTTCAAAAATATAAAATTGACATTTTTCCAGAAGTTATATTTAAAATACTTTATTTTAGTGTTGTAAATCATTTTCCACATATACAAGACCCCTTTTGTCAAGAATTGGCATTTAAAACGCGAGTTACAGTAAAGTGGAACAACTAAAGTTCTCAATACTTAAACTATACACCTAAAGATATAACGTCAACGTCAAGGAACCACATAAACATAAACTTTCCATAAAAGAAAACCTTATTGACCTGTAAACAAAAATCTTGTCCAGCACTTAGAATTGACTAATCGGTACACAATACCCATAACAAATTTTATATTACTGTCTAATAACTTATTGTTGATCAATATATACTACATGTACTTGGTGGTTCCTGTAA